>NC_041390.1:490398214-490456063 GCF_002162155.2 Triticum dicoccoides | reverse complement strand
CGGTCTCCCGTGGGCGGCGGCGGCGGAGAGGCGGGTCGCGAGGGCCGGCCTCGGGCCCGAGTGGGCCGGCGGCGGTGGGAGTGCGGTGGCGACACGTGGCGCCTCCCGGTTGGCTGCGATTGCCGGCGGACGTTGTCCGGCGTGGGCCGGACACGTCCGGTGCGGCGGATCTGAGATTTTTTGTAGGGTTTCGGGGAGGGGATCCGAGATTTGGAATGAGGGGTCTATATATAGGCATAGAGGGAGCTAGGAGAGTCCAAATGAGGTGCGGTTTTCGGCCACGCGATCATGATCGAACGCTCTAGATGATGGAGAAGGTTTAGGTGGGTTTTGGGCCAACTTGGAGGGGTGTTGGGCTGCAACACACACAAGGCCTTTTCGGTCCCTCGGTTAACCGTTGGAGTATCAAACGAAGTCCAAATGATACGTAACTTGACAGGCGGTCTACCGGTAGTAAACCAAGGCCGCTTGGCAAGTCTCGGTCCAATCCGGAAATGTTTAATCCCCACACACGAAAGAAAGGTAGAAACGACCACCGAAGGAGAACGAAGCGCCGGAATGCAAAATGGACAACGGAAAAAATGCTCGAATGCATGAGATGAACACGTATGCAAATGCAATGCACATGATGACATGATATGAGATGCATGACAACGACAACAACACACGGAGACAAAGACCCGAATCCGAGAAAATAAAATAACTTAAGGCTGGAAACGGCAAGAGTTGGGATACATATTGGGAAAGTCTTATCCGGGGTGTTACACTCCCGCAGCTCTCCTTTGTTGCCCTCATCATCTCTACGACGCCATCAGCTGGCACCACCGGCTCCTCCCCCGGCAAGGAGGCGGCTCCATCGCAGCACCCTCCATTGTAGCCCCCACCCCCTCTACGGCGCTATGCGACATACTCTCGCGTTGCTCGATGACCACCCATGCTGGGGATCTGGTCAGATTAGTGGGCTGGCCACCGCAGCTTGTCGGGATCTAGTCGGGAAGAAGGGTGGGGAAGAGAGAGGCGTGGGGGAGGGAAATGAGCCAGCCAAGAAGCTCATTCGCGTGGTCTGTGTGTGCAGTGAACACATCCAAAAGATGGCCCGACACGTCGAACGACGCAATTGCACGAGAAGTTTAAAAATCTGACATCACATTTTTATCCTTTTTAACACAATGCAAACGCAGATATTCATACTCCCTCCGGTGCTTTTTACTCCGTGTATTAGATTTTTGTCAAGTCAAACTTTATAAAGTTTGACCAAATTTATATTAAAAAATATAAACATCTAAAATACAAAATATATATACTATGAAACTATATTTCACAATGAATCTTTTCTTTTGGAAAAATGATCCAGATATATTATCAAAGTTCAGTAGAAGTACAAAGCATCTCGAACATAATAAAAATTACATTGAGATTCCAAGATCTCCAAACAACCACTACTGTCGCCAGAACGAGCCGCCGACGCGCCGCTGTCGCCGGTCCCCTACCGGAGCCGGCTTGATCTTGTCAATGACAACCGGGAAGTCTTCATGTACATACCCCTAAGGGCTAGCGCCCTCAAGTCGCAGTCGTCGCCGTTGAACCCTTGCATAGATCTGAAGTACCTGGCACCAAATCTCGCCACAAGACGAGAAACCTTAACCTCACCGCGCCAAAGAGATGGCAGGAATCAACGTCGGAGCTCCGTTGACTACATCCAGACGGACGAACTCGAGGAGGAACGGAGCCCAGAAAACAAATTCAAAGAAGTAGCGCCACCATCCACCCGAGGACCACACATGCGAGGACTAAAAACCCTAACCTAAACTACTAAACAGAGCGGAGGCACCGGGATTCCCCTCCCCACCACCGACCGCCGAAGCGGCAGGCAGAGAGAAGGCGAATCCACGGGTTCGCTGGCGAAGTTTTTGGAGGAGAGAGTTTTCCCTAGCCACGTAGGGTTAGGGAAGGAAAACTTGTGGGTGCTTAATTTTGTATTTCATAATGAATCTAACTTATATTGATTTGGCATTGTGAATGTTGATATTTGTTTTTACAAATTTGGTCAAAGTAGAGATATTTTCGACTGCATGCTAAACTTATAAGCAGACTAAAAAAACGGAGAGAGTAAAAAAAGTATTAAGTTTTTCGGAAATAGAGAAAGAAAAGAGTGCCCACAACTCAACGAAAGCAGCTACTACTGGTCAATGGAGAGTGATCAATGATAACATAGTTAATCAATAAAGTGACAGCTTTCCCCAAGAAAAAAAAAGAAAAATACTACGTGCCGCCGCAGCGACCGGCAAATAGGAGGGCTCGAGAACCTCTCTGCCTCTCTCTAACGCACGTGAGGCCAACCAACAGCCAGCAACCCAGCTTTGACCGGTCAAAATCAGATTCGAAATCACGTTTTCTCTGTCCTTTATCTACTGCCCCGACCCCGACTGCTTCTCCTACCTCCACCCCCGTGCGCTGGCTCCGTGCCCCCCTGCAGATCCTCCTCCGCCGCCTCAAGCACCCGCTCGCCCGCCACTGGGTCTCGCTACCCGAACCCCACTCCAAGCGCCTCCGCCTCCACCCCCCGTGCGCTGGCATCGTCCTCGAGCAGACCCACGGCAGCCCGGCACGACACCACACCCAACAGCGGCCCGGAGTGCTGCGTGCCGTGCTTCGGCGCTCCGGCGAGGCACCCGTGCCGTCCGTCGGGCTGTCCGGCCCGACTGGTCTGAGGCCGACGTGGCCCGAGGCACGGCAGTGCTGGCCCGACCCGGCCCATGCACCTACGTTCTTCGTCTCCCTCGATCTCCACTCTCCCACCAGTCCGCTTTTTCACTCTCCTTCCACCCCCCACCCCAACCCCCGTGTCGTGTCCACCCACCACCAACCCACCCACACCCACGCGCATCACATCTTCATCGCAAGCTAGCTAGCTAGCCAGAGTAGGCCAGATCCAAATCACAACGCCGCCCGGCGTGGAGCAGTCGAGTTTCGCCAATGCCAGGGAGCGTGCCGCTGGCGCTGGGGCTGGACACGGTAGGGCTGCAGGTCCCGTGGTACTTCCGTTGCCCAATCTCGCTGGAGCTCATGCAGGACCCCGTCACCGTGGCGACCGGCCAGACCTACGACCGTGCCAGCATCGAGTCGTGGGTCGCCACGGGGAACACCACCTGCCCCGTCACCCGCGCGCCGCTCGCCGACTTCACGCTCATCCCCAACCACACCCTCCGCCGCCTCATCCAGGAATGGTGCGTCGCGCACCGATCCCTCGGCGTCGAGCGCATCCCCACGCCCAAGCAGCCGGCCGACCCGGACCTCATCCGCTCCCTGATCGCCCAGGGCCCTGCCCTCCCCGTCCTCAGGAAGCTCAGGGCGCTCGCCAGGGAGTCTGACAAGAACAGGCTCGTCATGGCCACGCACGAGACCAGGGCGGCTCTGGTGGAAATGGCGTTCGGGGGCAGCGCCGAGGAGGCGCAGGCGGAGGCCATGGCGGTCCTTGCCCTGGTAGGGATGGGGGAGGCGGAAGCTGTGGATGTGGTGGGCAGGGAAGAGAGGGTCACCAGGCTTGGCAAAGTTCTTGGCAGCCAGGGGACGACCTTGGAGGCCAAGGTTAATGCAGGTGCCGTCGTGGAGGCGGCTGCTGCGGTGTCTGGGGCGGAGGCCAGGGTGGTGCTTGGCGCAGCTGATGGAGTCATTGAAGGCCTGGTCGCGCTGGTGGACGAGAAGGCAAATGCCCGTGCAGTGCGCATTGGGATCCGAGGCCTCTTTGCTCTCTGCCTGGCCAAGGAGAACAGACAGCGCGCCGTATCAGCTGGTGCCGCATCAGCTCTGGCCCGCCGAGTGGCGGAGGGCGGCTGCGTCGGCGAGCTGGAGCGTGCGCTAGCAGCGGTGGAGCGACTGTCCCGGACAGAGGGTGGCCGCGAGGCGGTTGTCTCGGGCGCTGGAGGTGGTGCCGCGGTGGTGATCGCGCTAGTGCGCGCCATGTCCGGGCGCGGCGCTGAGCATGCTGCGGGCGCATTGGTGGCCGTGGTGGGCGGGTCTGAGGGGCTGCAGCTGGAGGCCGTCCGAGCAGGTGCCATGAGTCAGCTGCTCATGATGGTGCAAGGCGGCTGCTCGGAGCGTGCCAAACGCAAGGCGCAGCACCTCCTGAAGCTGCTCCGGTCTGCCTGGCCGACCACCGATTCCATGGCCAACTCGGCTGATTTCCTCCAACCATACTAACCCCGCATTGCATCCCCTTTCTGAATCTGAACCACCACGGCACTAGGGCGGGGTGGCGGTGCCTGTATGTAATGGCGGTAGTAGGATCATAGGAGAGATTTTCTCCCCTAAAGAAAATTTCATGAGGCTAGGGCCGGGCAGCGGTGCCTGTATGTAACGGTGGTAGTATGATTTTATTGACACTCTTGCTGTAGAAATTCATGTTTAAAAAGTGTACATATACATATGTACCTTGTTTAATTCTAGACTTTACTTCCACTCTCTGATGCAAATTAATTTGTTTATATCATGTATGCTTTGATTGCTTGAGATAACAAAAAAAGAAAAGAGCTGCATTGCTATTTGGTCATGGTCAGTGCCCCATTGGAATTTCATATGTAGATGGCACTGAGGTTTTTAGGTAGAAATGTTGGAACTTCATTCTACACATATTCCGTCTGACATAGGAGTTGCAGGATGTTGATTTTTCTCTTTTGTCTTCCTTTCCAGGTGAAAGCCGTTGCTGCTCCTCAAAATTTATATTTTGTAGGCTTTAATTTTTGGTGTGATGTCATGGCACTGCAAGTCACATCTTAAGGCAATTTTGTTTCTTTTACCTGGAATCACGGAGATTATTTCTTTTTGTTTTGTATTTCATCTTAGGATACAAAATTAATTGTAAACTATTTATGTTCCTACAGAATCTTGGTTCCACCCCAGAAGGGGAGCAACACCTCATGTCTGTAAATTATTTCGTTTTGTTCAGGAGCCAAATGCTACTAGCTTTTACCGTTGGCAATTTTAGTTAGGGCACAATATATAGTAGACAACTACAAAATTTTAACCCTTAAAATTGTTTCTTACCATATGACACCATATTTGTACAGTTATAGACTTTGTTATAGTTTTTGCGGCTTTCAAGTGAAGTAAATAATTTAAACTTCCATTCTCTTGGTTTGATAAGTCTACAAGGTTAATCTTCTTGGTTTTATTTAGCTCATTGTGTAATTACTCTTATTAAGTTTGCATTACTGACACTCTGCAGTATAAGTATGACCTCGAAATCTTTGTGCTCTATTGACACTCTTGGTCAATTTACAGGAAAGATTTGTTAAAAGGAGAGATACCCTGATTTGACTGCCTCAAGATAAACATCTCATATGGTTCTTGTCCTTTCGACGAGTCTACTTTAATGCAAGAATAAATAGGCATCCCTGTGTTGACACATGTTGTTCTATGTATTACAGGCTATAGAGATTTTGATTGCCTGTGACATCTTCAGGTTTTTCCTTAATTTCTGAACGCTTGCACTGTTTTTAAAGTTACATTATGGGTTCACCTCCTTTTTTAACTCTCTATATATGGTTGTACTATTGACTAACATTATGGGTTCACCTCCTTTTTTAACTCTATATATATGGTTGTACTATTGACTAACATTATGGGTTCACCTCCTTTTTCTTACCCTCATTTCAGATTTTGTAATTGTACTTGAGAACTTTAGAAAATCTGGATGAGCATTATTCCAAACTTCATAATTGTATTGCCAACAGTTCAATTTCTAAATCAAGCCGCATGTCGTATCTTATTTGTAGCCTTGGTTATATGCTTATTGCTTAGTGGGATGTACAGATCTAGGTGATGTCGGAATAATTTCCCTTTTGACATGTGTTTTGTATTGAATAATATATGACTTGTTATTTATTAAATATTTAAATTTGCCAATTAATTCCTTGAGGCAACCAGAAATTGCAGTGCGAGATTAAATATGTTTGCTAGTTTTTATTTCATGTAAGAGGATATATGCCTTTGATCTGTCGTTGGCTGAGGATATTCTTGTAGCATGATTCTGGTTTCTCTTTTTTTAGCTCAGTTGGTCCTGAAGCCTATATTTATTTCACAATCTGTGAAATCGCACTCATGCGATTATTTTGTTGGCTATGAAGCACAAGCTAAATCATCTATTCGAAATTGTTTGACAATTTTTCATCTCTTATCATCTAGCCTGGACGTCAGTTAGAATTCAACGTATCTCTTGCCTACACTCTATATTGATCTGCGTAGAGTTTTCTTATTTAAAATTGAGTGATCCTGGTATATGTACAATTTCGATTGTCATCCTTTAACCTCATTTCCATGATTGGGGAAGTTGCTTTGCGTGGATTGCTTCAAATTGTAATGGTCATACTGACTTGCAGATTGGATTTAACTTTGTGATTCTCAGTTCTTAATGCTTGTTATACATTCAACTGCATTTAAATGTTCTAGGTCAGTCATGAAATACTCCATACGATGAAAGGGTGATGCACCCTGGTGGTACTCACGTTGTCATGCCAAGTTTGCTGTCAGGATTCTTTGTTGATTGCATTTTGGTGACCATGTTCATCATTGGATGAGAATGCGTCTTACTGAAGAAAATGCTCTGAATGACCATGAAACGAATATTGATGCGTGGGATATGCAACAAGTCAGTTGGGGCCTCTGGTTAGTACAAGATGAGAATGCGGTATGTATCACTTGAGTTGGTTCATATGGCTTTAACAAACTATTTTTCTAATGATATGCCAAGCATCTCTGAATGTAAGTATAACTCCATCATGTACCCAATGCCGCTGTTGGGTCCTTGGCACTGGATATTATATTTTCAAATGTTGATTTGTTTAGTTGTCTTAGTCTTTTGAGTTGCATCATATAGCTTCTAGAGTTCGAGTATTCTGTTTAGTCGAGACTGGTGATGTATGTGCACGCTTCCTAGTCCTGAAAATAAATGGCTAGTAGGTACGGAGAAGCGGTAAGGCACTCAACAAAGCATCGGCATTCTACATGCTACTAATCCTCCTTTTAAGCTTAACTTTTCTTTACATGACTAAAGTTCGATCCTCGGCCTCTACGTCAGTTTCAATCGATGCACAACGTGACGTAGCTTCTCGGTTTGTTCGTCCGGTGACTACGTTTTCCACGCTCCACGCATGAACCAACCGACGGTTTTGATATCCTGGAAATAATTAGTGTAGCTCCGTTCATGCAGGGAACAGAAAAATCCATGAATGGATTGAATGATTGGTGGTGAGTTGGTGACAAACATCCCCTTCCACTCGGCCGCACGCTGGTCTTTGGTCAAAGGGATGGCAACTCCCAAAGTTAAGCAAATGGAGATGCATATCCGAATGCAGAGCTCAAGAACTAAACTATGCGTCTCGAGCCCCCACTTGACGGGGACAAGAGCTTTTTCGCCCCCTTCCACCCGGCTGCGGGCTGGTCTTTGGTCAAACCAATGACAGCTCCCAAAGTGAAGCAAATGGAAAAACATATCCAAATGCAGAACTCAAGAACTCTGAAACCAAGCTTATCTTAGGAAGGCCAGTTCTTTTGGGGTTTATGGCTAGCTGTGAAAATAAGTTGCCTCCTTTCGAGTTTATTCTAGAAGTTCTTTTTGCCACGAAGAGGGCAGCAAGAGTTAATTAGGAGGCTGATCTCTCAAGAGAAAACTGATTTAGTTGATGCTATCAAGATGGAGCTAAGGCCCAGGAGACCGGCATATATTTCTCTTGACAGTTAATACATGAATTATCTGTTTCTTGAAGATAAAGATGCACAGAGCACAACATATTGATTAAACATGTTTGCTAGTTTTTCTGGCCCTTTTTCTCCGGATACATGAACGGGTAGGTTCCTAAAGAAGAGTTTGTAGCATCTATTGTTTATTGGCCACTATGCCTTTCATTGCCTTTCTGACGCTGCATATGTAAATTAACTCATGGCGGGATCATAGATGATATTTGGAATCCGGATTAGAATTTGTGCAAAAGGAAGCGAGAAAAAAGTCATCCGGCATAACGCAAAGTGTGGTATAAAATTGCCGTCTCGTACGATTAGTCGATGACAAGAACGAGTGAAGAGTTGTTCCGGGATACATTAGTTCGCCGTAATTAGAGAGGTTAGTGGCTGAGTTATAGTGTCTGCTTTGCTGTTGTCCTCTGAACAGCTTTTGAACTCTTGTTGCAGTGCGATAGGAGTATGCCGGTATCCTTTGTGATCTACTCCCTCCGTTCCAAAATAGATAACTCAACTTTATACTATCTTTAATACAAAGTTAGTATAAAATTGAGTCATCTATTTTAAAACGGAGGGAGTAGATTCTTTCCTTTACGTTTAATGTTTGTGTTTCCTATCAAAGGCTGGACGGTCAATTTCTGTGATGACAATGTTCTTTTTGGATGCTGCTGCTGCTCTTGCCCTCTTGGTGGTGGGTGCCGATGCCAGGTGGTGATGGACGCCATGTCTTTGAATGCAACTTTGCCTTTTAACACACCCACACCTGCATTTCACTGTCGTCGAATACTCGCTAAGAGCATCTACACCGCGATGGCCAAATCCAGCCCCTCAAACACCCGTGGACGCGTTTACGTGTTTACGGGCATTGACCGGACACGACTTATATTTGGCATGCTGTAGTCGTCTATCTCATATTCGGTGCCTTATATCCATATTACCCATGCAAACGTTGATTATCCTAAGTGATCAAACGATGGATCAAAAAATCAGATGCAAAGGAACACAAGATCGGCTGCAAACGGACATTAACATACTTCGCGACATCCAAAAAATCATAATTCGTCATCGAACAAGTCCTTAAACATCTACAACTAAAACGATATAAACATTGAGGGGGAGGGGGGGGGGGAATCACCCCTTCCTCACCGGGCCTTTGCTCTTCCGGTTGCCGGCGCAGCTGTAGGCGTCCGCGGCTGGTGGAGGGTCTTGGTCGTCCGATGAGCAGGTGCAGTTGTCGCCGTCGTCGGAGTTGGAGTTGGAGAGGACGATGAGCCCCTTCATCCGACGAACAGCCCTGTCCTTCTCCCCAGCCTTCTTCGCCCCTGCCTCCTTTCCCTCGCGCTCCGACTGCTCAATAGCAAGATGAAGCGCCTTTTGTTAGGGCATGTCTCTCTCTAAGTGGTTTTGGTGATTGATGACAATACATTTGTGGACTAATCGTGTGCATTGAGCATTTCAGATATTCATTCATTGGCACGAGACGATTCTTTCCCCTCGGAGCTCAAAGTGAAGAAGGTGTAGTCTCTCTCGTTTCGGTTTTGATGGACTTGAGTGGTAGGAGACACCGTACTATCAAGAGGGGGTCCGTATCGAAAAGGCTAGGGTGGAATCAACACGTACACGTCTATCTCGCACCCCCAGCTCCTTCCCTCTTCCTTGGAACTTACCGATATCGCGGAAGTGGTGCTTGGGAGGTGCCAGCAGCAGTACCACCGGGCCGGAGCGGCAGTACCGCTAACAGCCTCAAGCGGTAGTACCGCTGTCTCGCAGCGGTAGTACTGCTCGTGACCATCAGCGGTAGTACAGCCCTAGCTCCGTGCAGGTGCCGCCTCGACTCGAGACTGGCACGTCTCGTGTCGGGTTCAGCGGAGTACCAGCGGTAGTAGGGGCGGTAGTACCGCTCGCGAGCGGTAGTACCGCATCTACCACCGCTGCTAGTGTCGCCCGGGCACTCTCTCTTTCTCGCCCCTTCTCCCTCTGAGGCCTCTGCTCTCAGTCTCCGCAGTAGTACCGCTGGGGCTCGCGGTAGTACCGCTCTGTGCGGGCTGAGGAGGGGATAACGGCTGGATTGATCTCCCCACTATAAAAGGAGGTCTTCTTCCCCAAGAAGACCTACCTTTTTCCCCACAAGCTCCATTGTTGCTCCAGACCTTATTTTCGCCCGATCTCTCTCCCTGGCCAATCAAACTTGTTGATTTTCTAGGGATTGGTTGAGAAGGCCCGGATCTACACTTCAACCAAGAGAAATTTGATTCCCCCCACTAATCCCTTGTGGATCTTGTTACTCTTGGGTGTTTGAGCACCCCTAGACGGGCGAGGTCACCTCGGAGCCACATTCCATTGTGGTGAAGCTTCGTGGTATCGTTGGGAGCCTCCAATCAAGTTGTGGAGATAGCCCCAACCTTGTTTGTAAAGGTTCGATCGCCGCCTTCAAGGACACTACTAGTGGAATCACGGCATCTCGCATTGTGTGAGGGCGTGAGGAGAATATGGTGGCCCTAGTGGCTTCTTGGGGAGCATTGTGCCTCCACACCGCTCCAACAGAGACGTACTTCCCCCAAAGGGAAGGAACTTCGGTAACACATCCTCATCTCCACTGGCTCCACTTGTGGTTATCTCTTCCCTTTACTTTGTGCAAGCTATTATTGTGTTGTACCATTTGCTTGCACTTGTTGTTGTTTTTGTTTGCACCATATAGGTTGTTCACCTAGTTGCACATCTAGACAACCTTTTTGTGGCTAAAACTATTTTGTTAAGAAAAGCTAAAAATTGGTAGTTGCCTATTCACCCCCCTCTAGTCAACCATATCGATCCTTTCAATTGGTATCAGAGCCTCGTCTCTTTATTAAGGGTTTCACCACCCGAAGAGTATGGTTGACACCGAGGAGGAAGTGCTCGAGGCCGTGGAGTTGACATAGATCACTCGAGACGACATAAATGAAGCTATGGCTTTACTTAAGATGTCTATGACGACCGAAGTCAAGGCCATGCTTAAAGAATTACTTGAGGGGATGAAATACACTCCCGATCCCTTGCTTGTGGTTAATCCTACGGCATCGGAGTCGGAGGCTAATTCCTCCAAGGAAGTGGCTAAAAGTACTCATGTTCCTTCCCCTCATGACAAGAATGGGACGGGAACCTTTGCCTAGGTTCCCCCTCCCCCGGTCTATGGAGGACCGGTCCCTACACCTCGCATTAATATTCATGGTCCTCCTCCCAAGCTTGTTAAGGGTGATTTTGCTAATTGGGTCTTTCGCATTAAGTCTCATTTGAATCATTGCTCAACTAACCTTTGGAGAATCATTGAGCAAGGCTTTTACCCGCATGATCCAAACAACTTCACCCTAAGAGAAGAAGTGGACAATCAATACAATCACTCCTCTTTGTTCATCCTTCAAGATGCGGTCCTCCCGAAGATCTTTCACATCTTCGACACTTCACTCGTGCAAAGGATTGTTGGGAGAACATTGTGTCTATGTACAAGGGAAGCTCAAGCATTCAACGGTCCAACTTTGAAGTAGTCCTTGATGAGGCCGATGAATATGTGATGCTTGAAGATGAGGATCCACGTGATCTCTACCGGAGGGTGAGAACCCTTGCGGTTGCTCTCCAAGACCATGGGAGCAAGGATACTGATGACACTTGGATCAAGCGCAAGTTTCTCAAGGCCATCATGCCATTCAACAAAGCAATGTCTTCCGTGATTCGTCAAAGGCCAGACTTTCACACTCTAACCTCAAGTGAAGTGTTGGATGAGTTCATTGCCATGAACATCATGAACAAGACCGCCGACAATGCTCTTTCTCGTGTCCGATCAAGGAAAGGCACTCCCACCCTTGCTTTGAAGGCCAAGGCCATTCCAAAAGAATAAGAGGAAGAAGAAGAGGAGTGTGGTCCCGAGGACACCAAATATGCCTACCATGAGCACATGGCTCTTGCGTCAAGGAAATTTTGGAGCAATAAGAGGAACTCAAGGCCCAACTTCACCAAGAAGAACTCAAGTGGGTCAAAGAACAAGCAACGTGTAAGGACTTGCTACAATTGTGGCAATGTGAGTCGCTTTGTGGTGGATTGCCCCTACGAGAAGAGGGAAGACAATGGTGGCAAACTCATTCACAAAGATAAAGCCAAGTCCTTCCGTAGCAAGAACAACTTCACCAAGAAGACTCCTCCAAAGGACTTGGTGGCACATGAAGAGTACCCCTCCGATGATGATGAGGAAGATACAAGTGGAGAAGGAATGACAACGACAACCATTACCATTGCTACATCTCCCCCCTCAAAGGTGTCTCTCTTCGGCGCCCCCAACGAAAACACCATTGCCAAGTGTCTCATGGCCAAAGGTATCAACAAGGTAACTCCTAACATCAAAACCACCATCATTACTACTCCTTCATTGTTGGATTGTGTTGATGATAGTAAGGTGGAGAAATTTGATGAGAATGAGTTCACCAAGTTTGTGAGCAAGCTCAAGGGTGAGTCCAAGAAGCACTTTGTTGCTCTCTTGGAACAACTTGGTGAGGCCAATGATATCATTGAGTTGCATGAGGATACTATCTCCAAGTTGGAGGGGCATAGTCGTAACTATGCCTATAAGATTGCGGATCATTCCATTGCTCTCGAGGAAGAGCGAGATCTTCGTTTGACTCTTGAGGAGTCACACAATGTTGATCATGCTAAATTACAAAAATATATTGATCATGCTATTGTTCTTACTCGTGTGCTTAAATCCGAGAAAGTTGCACTCGGAGTTGGCCATGATAGACTCAAGGAAGAGTTTGATACACTTGACAAGGCTCATAAGGTCTTGAAGGGTGCTCATGCTTCTCTCAAGGAGTCTCATGATCAACTCCAAGTGAAACTAACTAAGGAGATTTCCACTTGCCCTCCTTTTGTTCTAATTGATAATGCCCATGCTACTAACCCTTGTTGTGAGCATGTTCATCTTGTGGAGGAAAATGCTAAGTTGAAAGAGCAACTTGAGAAGGGCCTTGTGACTTGCATACAAGGCGAGAAGAACCTCAATGCCCTTTTGAGCAATCAAAAGGAAGTTGTAGGAAAGGAGGGACTTGGGTTTTTACCCAAGTCAAAGAAGAAGAAGAAAAGCAAGAACAAGACCAAGCAACCTCTCCCGCTCAATGACACATTTGTCAAGGCGAGTGGGGGTACTCATGAGAATAAGAAGACCAAGTAAGTGGGTGTTAATGCCAAGAAGGGCAAAAACCACCCCTAACAACAAAGCCTGCGACTTTAACCCCTCTAATGTTTTGTGTCGTGCTAGTGATGGGCATGTTTTATGCCAAATTTGTTGGTTCCTCTTATGAGTACATTGAATGGTCTATTTGGGTTCCTAAGACCCTTGTTGCTAACATCAAAGGACCCATTCAAAAATGGGTAACTAAATCCAAGCATTGATCTCTTGTAAGAGTTTGCTTCCGGTGGGGTGTCATGGTTGCTCGATAGTGCAGCAACAAATCATATGACCGGGAGCAAGGACTTGGTGGTGGATGTGCATCCAATTCCATCTATGACCACCCATGTCCAATTCGGCGATGCTTCAACTTCTAAGGTATTGGGACTTCGCAAGGTGGTCATCTCTCAAGATTTATCTATTGAGAAGGTCATGCTTGTTGAGTCCCTTGCATACAATTTAATTTCCATTCGTCAACTTGCACTTATGGGCTTTGCAACATTATTTGATCTTGATACCATGGCCCTTTTGTCGAGCAATACTCTTAAAGTAGGCTTTGTTGGGCATGTATAGAACGGTATCTATGTGGTGAACTTTTCGGAGCGACCCACTAAGACCGCGACTTGCCTAATGGCTAAAGTTAATGTGGGTTGGCTTTGGCATCGCCGTCTAGCCCACGTCAATATGAGATCTTTGCAAAGTCTTCTAAAAGGGGACCATGTGCGTGGACTAACAAATGTGAGTTTTGCCAAAGGCCGTGCTTGCAGTTCTTGTATCGAAGGAAAGCTTCATGAAACGGCTCACCGAACATCAACTATCATCTACTCAAAGAGGCCCTTGGAGCTCCTTCACATGGATCTCTTTGGTCCTCCATCATTTGATAGTCTCGGTGTAAGAAAATATTGCTTGGTGATTGTGGATGACTACTCAAGATACACATGGGCATACTTCTTCAAGAGGAAGAGTGAGACTCAAAAAACCGTCATCAACTTTGCAAATGAAGCTCAACGTCAACATGAAGCAAAGATCTTGATGATTAGAAGTGGCAATGGCACCGATTTCAAGAACTACACCTTGGATGAGTTTCTTAGTGATGAGGGGATCAAGCAGCAATATGCTGCACCCTATACCCCTCAACAAAATGGTGTTGCAGAGAGGAAGAACCGGATGTTGATGGATGTGGCAAGGACCATGATGGCGGAATTCAAATCTCCGTACAACTTTTGGGCCGAATCCATCAACACCGCATGTCATGCTTCCAATAGGCTATACCTCCGCAAAGGCTTGAACAAGACTCCATATGAGATACTCACCGGCAACAAGCCCAACCTCAAGTACTTCCGGGTGTTCGGTTGTAAGTGTTTCATTCTCAAGAAAGATGTTCATTTGTCTAAATTCGAACCTAGAGCTCAAGAGGGCATATTTGTTGGTTATGCTACAAACTCGCATGCTTGCTGTGTCCTCAACAAGTCCACTGGACTCATTGAGGAGACGTGTAACATGGAGTTTGATTAAAATAATGGCCCCCAAGTGGAGCAAAGTGGTCTTTGTGATGTAGGTGATGAAATCCCTCCCCAAGACATAAGAAGAATGGGGATTTGTCAAATACTCCCCATTGAGGAACCCCTTGTGGCCGAAGGAGAAGGACAATGCTCTACTCAAGTGGAGCCATCACCTACACTAGACCCACATGCTTTAGAAGAACAAAACGAAGGCTCTCAACCCAATGAACATGATCAAGGGCAAGATCAACTCCATGGAGATGGTGATACACCAACCGATGCCCAAGATCAAGTTCATGCCTCCGAGCACGCTCAAGATCAAGAGAAAACTCAAGGTCAAGAGCAAGCTCAAGATGGTGCTCAAGATCAAGAGCTAACTCAAGGTCAAGAGCAAGCTCAAGACGGTTCTCAAGATCAAGAGCAAACTCAAGACGGTTCTCAAGATATGCAAGATGATCCTCAAATGCCCATCGAGGAACTTTTGGAGCATCGTGCCGCTAAGGTGGCTTCCAAGCTAAGGCATCAACAACATGTCATGGAGAATGTGCTTGAAAGCTTGAGAAAAGGGGTAACTACTTGTAAACAATTATTAAACTTTTGTGAGCATCACCCGTTTGTTTCGTGTGTTGAACCCCAAAAGGTACAAGAGGTGCTTGATGATGAGGATTGGCTCGAAGCCATGCACGATGAACTCAACAACTTCGAGTGCAATCAAGTTTGGGAATTAGTGCCAAGGCCAATGGAGGAACATAATGTCATTGAACCAAATGGATATTCAAGAACAAGCAAGATGCAAATGGTGTGGTTGTTCAAAACAAGGCAAGATTGGTGGCACAAGGCTACTCCCAAGTTGAGGGTATCGACTACGGTGAAACCTTTTCCCCCGTTGCTCGTCTTGAATCTATTCGCATGTTGCTTGCATATGCATCTCATAATGACTTTAAATTGCAACAAATGGGTGTGAAAAGTGCATTTCTTAATGGTCCTTTGAATGAGTTGGTGTATGTCAAGCAACCTCCGGGATTCGAGGATCCCAAGTTCCCCACTCATGTATACAAACTCAAAAAGGCGCTCTATTGCCTTAAGCAAGCCCCACGTACATGGTATGAGCACCTTGCCGAGTTGTTGCAAGATCGTGGGTTTGAAATTGGGAAAATCGATCCCACTCTTTTTACTAAGAGGGTCAAAGGAGATTTGTTCATATGCCAACTATATGTTGATGATATTATCTTTGGTTCTCCTAACAAATCTTTCAATGATGAGTTTGCCGCACTAATGACCGAGAAGTTTGAGACGTCTATGATGGGAGAGTTGAAGTTCTTTCTTGGGTTCGAAGTCAAACAAAGAAGAGAAGGAACGTTCATGAACCAAGCCAAGTATACCCAAGACATGCTCAAGAAATTCAAGCTAGATGATGTCAAGCCGGTCAAGTTTCCAATGCCCACCAAATGCAAGCTTGATAGTGATCCCAATGGTAAAGCGATGGATCAAAAGGTATATCGTTCATGATTGGATCCTTGCTTTACTTTGTGCATCTAGACCGGATATCATGTTGAGTGTGGGAATTTGTGCACGATTTCAAGCCGCACCTAAGGAAAGTCACTTTGTGGCGGTCAAGCGAATCTTTTGATATTTGGCTCATACCCCAAACTCTGGCTTATGTTACCCCAAAGGAGCAAGCTTTGATCTCATTGGTTACTCGGATTCGGATTGGGCGGGAGATTGTGTGGATAGGAATTCAACTTCCGAAGGGTGTCAATTCCTTGGTCACTCTTTGGTGAGTTGCTCATGAAAGAAGCAAAATTGTATATCTCTCTCATCCACCGAGGTTGAGTATGTTGCTGCCGCTAGTTGTTGTGCAAAATTGCTATGGATGAGGCAAACTTTAAAGGATTACGGTGTCACTTGTGACAAAGTGCCTCTTCTACGTGACAATCAAAGTGCTACCAAGATTTCTCTCAATCCGGTGCAACATAGCAAGACGAAGCATATTGAGATTCATCACCATTTCATTAGGGATCACATCAAGTGGGGAGATATTGATATCATCTACATCAACACTCAAGAGAAACTAGTGGATATTTTCACCAAGCCTCTAGATGAAGCAAGATTTCGCGAGTTAAGGCATGAGCTAAATATCATTGATTCGAGCAATGTGGCTTGAATCTAGGCACACCCACCGCACTCATCATCATATCTTGTTCTAGATGTAGGCATGAACATAGGGGGAGTGTTGTTCTCTCAATGAACCCCCTTCCCCCATTATGCATAAATCGATCAAGTCCTTCAGATTAGCCTTTTTTATGGTACTTGTGCTTCAAAGATGTGTTTTGGTCATGGTACCGAGGTTAAAATCTTCGCGCTGCCATACCACTTGACTCAAACATAGGTGGCCTCAGCCACCGACCTCTCTTTGAGAGTCGTGTGGTTTTTCTTTTGTTTTCTTTTGTGTTTTGCTTCTAGTCTCTCCGTGGGTGCATCTCTAGTTTTTGTGTGTGTTCTGGTCTTTGTGTTGCTCCCTCAGCTAGTCTCGGAGTTTCTTTTTGTTTGAGCTAGGCCATTTTTCCTTGTGTCTCGTCAAGTTCATACTAGGCGGTACTACCACTGGGGACGGGCGGTACTACCACTGAGTAGCATAAAGCGGTACTACCGCTGCGGGGCGGGACTAGAGGGTCAAGAGTCGGGAAGGGGGAGTTTTTCTCCCCCATACCCATTCGTCTCAACCCTCTTGTTACTCTCTCGCTCCAGTGACGAACTCGCCGTGGAGGGCCGCCACCGGGCCGCCTTCTCCGGACCGTCCTTCACATTTCCATCCAGTGGAAATGATCCCCACCCCTTCCTCTTGCCATGGATGCTGGTATTGCCCCCGTTCTTCTCCTCATTGCTTCTAGTTTTCAGATCTAGGATTTTAGAGCAATAGTCTTTGCATGTATCGATTTTTGTCCAAATCGAGGCTTGAGTAGGAGGTTGAAGGCTGGCTAGTTGGATTGATGTTTGGTAGGAGTATTTTTGAGTTTGGCACCTCCAATAGTACCGGATCTTGCAGCCGTTGTGGCCTATCCATTTTTCTCCACCTCGGGTGGTACTACCGCTCCCTTGGAGCTGTACTACCGCTTGCTGGGAACGTTACTACCGCTCGGGGTGCCGGCCTCCATTGCACTCTTACCAAATGTTGATTCACGTTGCTTTTTCTGCTGGCTTATGCTTGTTTTGTTGGTTTTCTTTGCCGGTGTGTGTGTGGTTCCAGGTGATGGCCCTTCGGAGCACCCTGTCCATCGTGCCAACCCTGAGCGTCCTAGAGGATCAAAGTGCTATCGCACTTCTGAGTCAACGTTTGCTATTTCAAGTGTTCCTCCAGCTCATCCCAAGCCGCTCTCCAAGAGCGTTGCTAAGAAGCCCAAGACGAAGCCCAAAGTCTGTGATAGAGATAACTACTAAGGAATTCTGTGCCGCTCGTCGCCGCAATCCATATAATCAAGCTCAAGATCCAGCTCTTGTCAATCGTCCTTTCTGGCACCGGTTTCAGTGGTCTGTCTACTTTGATGTGCTTAAGGCAAATAAGAATCTCTATGTTGATGTTCGCTCCATCGACATTTCATTTCTGGAGAAGGATCATGCTTACTTTGGAGAAGCACTGGATATGTGTTCTCAGTTGAACAGTCTCAAGATCATGGAGTTCAACAAGGATTTTGATTCAAACAAGGTGGCTCAGTTTTATGCCACGGTCCACCTTGGCACTAATGAGGAAAGGACTTTGACTTGGATGACCAATGGCAGACTTCTATTAGTCAAATGGAAGGCGTTCATGGAACTGTTAGGTGTTAAAGACCAAGGACTTGACAACCTAGTTGGCTTTCGTCCTCACAAGAATGTCACTTCTACTCACAAGCAGGCTCTTTGGCCATACAACACTGTGAAGATTCACCCCGTGATGGAGAAGAATACCTATGAGTTGTTTCCTTTCCTGGATATCCTTCATGGCATCTTCAAAGAGACTCTTTTTCCTCGCATTGGGAACTTGGATATGGTCCATTCGTACCTCATGGATATGCTTCTGTTTTGCCAGCATGAGAACGACAACAACACGAGAGAGTCCTTGGATATTTCTCATGTCATGTGGTCAGAGCTCCTCTCTACCATCACTGAGCGCAAGTGCCCCATATATGCCCCCTACATTATGTTACTCATTGAAAAGGCATGGGTGTGTCTTCTTGGAGACCGGTGACATGATCTCTCATTAGATCAAGTGTCTGAGATAGAAGGAGCACTGAGGCGCTCCTGTTCCAGAGTCTGGGATTCCATCAGGTGCTGACGAGGTTGAGGATGAGGCTAAGGATGATGAGGACTATGAGCCCTCTAGTGTGGAGCCCTCTTGGGCAAAGAAGCTCAAGCGCAAGATGAAGAAGCTTTTCTACATGGAGTCTCACGGGCAGTATATGGCTCATGTGTCTGAGAAGAAGTCAAGGAGTCGTCGCAAGGAGCTCATGTGTCAGCTTGGTGCCACAGTCAACAGTGTATCTGAGGGAAAGATCGCTGATGAGGAGGAGTGGACTTCTCGGCACTGCCCCTGGACGGATTCAGAGTCTGAGCAGCCCCCTTCCGATGACGGAGACGCTGGCAACTACGCGGGGATGTGATGATGGAGATCTTCAGCATTGCTATCACCTGTGACCGTAGCAACACTCTTTGCCCTTTTGGTGTCTCAATGCCAAAGGGGGAGATAGTTTAGGGATTTTCCGAGTTGCGAGTGTCTTTTATTTGCCATGTCTTTGTCTCTCACAAACTCTTGTGTCTTGTGCCATTTGCTTTGGTTTGGGTTGTGCTCATAAGACTTGGTTACCTTGTCATATGGTGTGAGACATATGCTATCCTATCTTATGCTTATCTATTGTATGTCTAGTACTTTGGTAGTTTGTGAGTTGCATGCTTAACTTGATCCTTTTATGCTCACTTACTACTCTTTGCATCCTAGCTTATATGTCTCTTATTTTAGATGCAAGTGTTGTCAGGCTATAAAATATAGGGGGAGTGTTGATCCTAATGTGTGTACTTTGTATTCCAAAGGCACTCCTAATTAAGTGCACACATCTAGGGGGAGCCCATCTATATTTTGCAGTCTCTGGGGTTTGCTTATTTTCTTGTTTTATCTCTATGCAAATCCCGTGTTGTCATCAGTCCACCAAAAAGGGGGAGATTGTTAGGGCATGTCTCTCTCTAAGTGGTTTTGGTGATTGATGACAATACATTTGCGGACTAATCGTGTGCATTGAGCATTTCAGATATTCATTCATTGGCACGAGACGATTCTTTCCCCTCGGAGCTCAAAGTGAAGACGTCGTAGTCTCTCTTGTTTTGGTTTTGGTGGACTTGAGTCATAGGAGACACCGTACTATCAAGAGGGGGTCCGCATCGGAAAGGCTAGGGTGGAATCAACACATACACGTCTATCTCGCACCCCCAGCTCCTTCCCTCTTCCTTGGAACTTACCGACATTGCGGAAGTGACGCTTGGGAGGTGCCAGCGGCAATACCGCCGGGCCGGAGCGGCAGTACCGCTAATAGCCTCAAGCGGTAGTACCGCTGTCTTGCAGTGGTAGTACCGCTCATGACCATCAGCGGTAGTACAGCTCTAGCTCCATGCTGGTGCCGCCTCGACTCGAGACCCGCACGTCTTGTGTCGGGTTCAGCGGTAGTAGGGGCAGTAGTACCGCTCATGAGCGGTATTACCGCCTCTACCACCGCTGCTAGTGCCTCCCAGGCACTCTCTCTCTCTCTCTCTCTCTCTCTTGCCCCTTCTCCCTCTGAGGCCTCTGCTCTCTGTCTCTACGGTAGTACCACTGGGGCTCATGGTAGTACCGCTCCTTTGAGCGTTAGTACCGCTCTGTGCAGGCTGAGGAGGGGATAACGGTTGGATTGGTCACCTCACTATAAAAGGAGGTCTTCTTCCCCAAGAAGGGGAACCTCTTTTCCCCCAAGCTCCATTGTTGCTCCAAAGCTCATTTTCACCTGATCTCTCTCCCTAGCCAATCAAACCTGTTGATTTTCTAGAGATTGGTTGAGAAGGCCCGGATCTACACTTCGACCAAGAGAAATTTGATTCCCCCACTAATCCCTTGCAGATCTTGTTACTCTTGGGTGAGCATCCTAGACAGTTGAGGTCACATTGCATTGTGGTGAAGCTTCGTGGTATCATTGGGAGCCTCCAATCAAGTTGTGGAGATAGCCCCAACCTTGTTTGTAAAGGTTCGGTCGCCGCCTTCAAGGGCACCACTAGTGAAATCACGGGATCTCGCATTGTGTGAGGGCATGAGGAGAATATAGTGGCCCTAGTGTCTTCTTGGGGAGTATTGTGCCTCCACACTGCACCAACGGAGAGGTACTTCCCTTAAAGGGAAGGAACTTCGGTAACACATCCTCGTCTCCACTGGCTCCACTTGTGGTTATCTCTTCCGTTTACTTTGTGCAAGCTATTATTGTGTTGTACCCTTTGCATGCACTTGTTGTTGTTGTTTGCATCATATAGGTTGTTCACATAGTTGCACATCTAGACAACCTTTTTGTGGCTAAACCTAATTTGGTAAGAAAAGCTAAAAATTGAGAGTTGCCTATTCACCCCCTCTAGTCAACCATATTGATCCTTTCACCTTGGTGTTCTTCCGTCGGTGGCGACGAGCGTCTGTCTCCGTCCTAGTCAGGGAGCGGTGGTAGACCCATGCAAGGAGGTGCACGTCCTCGTCGGGGTCCGCCTCCATCCCATGGAGGTGGCGTGCGGACTGCTCCGCCGCGTCCCTCTCACATGCACGTTGCCTCTCGCGGCGTGTGCCTCCAACTTTGAAGTGCGTGTGCGGGCCGGTGGCGTGGACACAAGCATCCAACGCTGGCCGCGTGGAGGAACGGCCGACGGAAGAAGGAGACCACACGCGACCGACGCGGACTATGCTGTCATTGCACCGCTATGCGCGGGCCGGGAGGGTCCAGCTCCGGCGTCCGCGCTGCACCGGCACGGGAGCTACTGCGATGCTCCAGATCCGGAGCTGCCGCTGATCTCCACCTTGGACCGCTCCACCATAGTGTAGAGGGCCATCTTCTCCTCGTAGGCGAGCTTCGAGCCGGAGTCGCTGCTGGAGCTGCTCATCATCGTGGATGGGGTTGGAATCGAAGTGGGAGATGAGTGGACGGAGCGAGAGAGAGGGGGGGAGAGTGACCTAGGGTTTGAGGTCACCACCCGGATTGGGGTTTTTTGTGGGGTCAGTGGTGGGCCAGGCCTGTTAGGTGGACGCGCTATGCCCAGGCCGCCCAATATCTGCCCTATATTTGGGCTGGATATGAGGGGTGCCGGTCAGCCTAGGCGTTTGTCCGCCGTTTGAGAGGTTTGTTTGGGTCAATTTTTTTACCGTTTAGTGCCCGGATGGCCTGCCCAGGTGTTTGAGACGGGTATGAGAGGCCCGACTGTAGATGCTCTAACAGCGTCCATCTGTGTCATTCAATGTGGGGCTATATCGGTCTGCAGGGCGGTCCAGATGTACTTTCTCCTGCAAACTGGAGACAAACACAGGGGGCTATGCAGGCGTCCAGACAATACCACGCCCGCTTCTGACATCCCTAGCCCACCCAAAGGCCTCCTCTCATACCCGCGTGCGTTCCGAGCCGGCGCCAGTCGCCAGCATTCATGCCACTATAGAGCGGCCGCTCCACATTGGGGACGGCTCAGGGCGGACGCGACCTCTCACTACCTCTGCCATTGAAGCGGCGCGCGGTCGAGGGCGTCGCCTACTGCACGCCTTGCTGAACACGCGTACTCGCCGCATTCAAATCCCTCCCTTAGAAACAACAATACAAATATGTGTCTTGTCCCTTTCTGTCACTGGGATATAGAGCATCGCAAGATTGAACCTACTACTATGCACCACTCCCTCTGAAGAATTATCCATCTATCTTGGCTACAGAAGACAAACAACTCAGAAATTATACATATCTACTCAATTACACATCAAAGGAACTTCAAAAGATTCAAATATATTCAATGAACAATCTGAACAAAAGTCCACAATTTATCAGATCTCAACAAACACACCATAAGAATTACACCGGATTGATTTTGGAGGAGAACATGGTATTGAAGATCCAAAAGAGAGAGGGAGGGAGAGAGAGGGGGGGAGAGAGAGAGAGCGAGAGCGAAGCCATCTAGGTAGTACTATGGACCTACAGGTCCTAAAGGAACAACTCATTCATCATCATGGAGGCAGCAAGGTTGATGAAGAAGCTCCCTCCAATGGCTTCCCCTCCGGTAGAACTCCGGACAAGGTACAGGTGGGATCACTTCAGAATAGAGGCTTGCAGTGGCGATAAAATTCTCTTTGGCCTCGCTCCAGGGGTTTCGATATTAATAGGAATTTATGGCAGTGGAATTGCTACATGTGGGCACCACAAGCCCCGAGGGCGTGGCCATGATAACCCACAAGTATAGGAGATCACAACAGTTTTCGAGGATAGAGTATTCAACCCAAATTTATTGATTCGATACAAGGGGAGCCAAAGAATATTTGCAAGTATTAGCAGTTGAGTTGTCAATTCAACCACACCTGGAGAACTAAATATCTGCAGTAGAGTGAACAGTGGCATAGTAGTATGGTAATTTGATAGCAATGGTAACAATAGCAATAACAATAGTAGCAGTAATAATAGCAGTTTTATGGTGATTGTAACAGCGGCAATAACAATAGTAACTTAGCAAAGATCAATATGCAAAATGATCTTAGGCATTGGATCGGTGATGGATAATTATGTTGGATGACATTCATCATGTAACAGTTATAACCTAGGGCGACACATAACTAGCTCCAATTCAACAATGTAATGTAGGCATGTATTCCGTATATAGTCATACGTGCTTGCGGTAAGAACTTGCATGGCATATTTTGTCTTACCCTCCCGTGGTAGCGGGGTCCATAAGGAAATCTAAGGGATATTAAGGCCTCCTTTTAATAGAGAACCGGAACAAAGAATTAGCACTTAGTGAATACTTGAACTGCGCAAACTAGGGTAATCACGGGAAAGAATCCAATTATTGTCACCTTGGGGTATGCGGATCATAACACGTAATAGGTGCATATAACTTGCAAGATAGGATGAAGAACACAAATATATTCATGAAAACATAAAGGGTTCAGATCTGAAATCATGACACTCAAGCCCTAGTGACAAGCATTAAGCATAGTAAAGTTATAGCAACATCAATCTCATAACATAAGGGATACTAGGGATCAAGCCCTAACAAAACTAACTCAATTACATGGTAAATCTCATCCAACCCATCACCATCCAGCAAGCCTACGAAGGAATTACTCACCCCCAGCGATGAGAATCATGAAATTGGTGATGTAGGAAGACTGATGATGACTACGGTGTCGAATTCCCCTCTCTGGAGCACCGAACGGAGTCCAGATCAGCCCTCCCAATGAAGAATAGGAGGTGGTGGCAGCTCAGTATCATAAAATGCGACGATTCCTTCTCTCAGATTTTTTTCTGGATGAATAGGTACTTATGGAGTTGGAGTTAAGGTTGCGGAAGCTGCTAGGGGCCCACAAGCCTGCCAGGCGTGCCCTGGGAGGGGGGTGGGCACGCCCCGTGGGCTTGTGGCGCCCTAGTGTCCCCCTCTAGTAATTCTCTTCATTAGTATTTTTATATATTATGAAATAATTCTTCGTAAATTTTCAGCTCAATCCAAGAACTTTTATTTCTGCACAAAAACAACACCATGACAATTTTGCTGAAAACAACGTCAGTCCGGGTTACTCCATTCAAATTGTGCAAATTAGAGTCCAAAACAAGAGCATAAGTGTTTGGAAAAGTAGATACGTTTGGGACGTATCAAGTACCCCAAGCTTAACTCATTTCTTGTGATCAAGCAATTCAGTTGACAAACTGAAAGTGATAAAGAAAAACTTTTACAAACTCTTTTTGTTCTTGTTGCTGTATATATGCTTAACTAATGTTCAAGTTTTCAGCAAAGATTATGAACTAATCATATTTAGGATAAAATTTAGGTCTCACATTTACTCATACCAATGACATAACAACTAGCGAGCAATAATAAGATATCTCAGATGCCAACATTTTTTTCAAAACAATCATGATATAATATGATAACTGTCAGATCGTGGGTTCCGGCAAACCCTTGAGTTTCGAACACTGGGGTGCGCACGAAGTATTCCTCCTCTCTAGTTCGCTCGCTCGCCGATCCCACGGCCTAGCTCTACGAACCCAAGGAACATGAGACTCAAAGGTTTATAATGGTTCGGGCCACCGTTGTGGTGTAATACCCTACTCCAGTGTGGTGGTGGTGGATTGCCTCGAGGGCTAGGGATGGACTAGTACAATGGATGAACTGCCTCCTGAGGAGAGGTGTTCTTGAGCTCGATGAGCTGGTGTGTGTGAGGATGGTATGAATGATCCGTCCCTTGCTACGGTGGTGGTTAGCCCTATTTATAGATGGCCTGGTCCTCTTCCCAAATGTTAGGCGGGAAGGGACCCAACAACGGCCAAGTTTGAAGGGGGCCAACTAGTACAAGCTATCCTGACAAAAGGTGGTCTTCGCCTGCCAAAGACTCTGGTGGTGACACCGCCGTGGGCTTCGTGGTGACCTCCGTCCTGCTGGCCTTGGTCTTGTTGCACCGATAAGCAAACATTTTCATGATGCCTCGGGACTCCTCGCCTGCGCGTGCCTCTTTAGCACCAAAGAGGAAACTGGTACAATACACCCGCTGGCGCCTGCCTGGCCTTGGTCATCATGGCTCACGTCACGTGAACCTCGCGAGGTGCCCCTTGCATAGATATTTTAACGCCCAGAGACCGTTGCGCCAGGTGTCTTCCAGTTATTCGCCGTTGTTGCCTTGTCATTCGCTTGCGTGTTGCATCTTGCCATGTCATCATGTGCATTGCATCATAATGTTTTCAAAACTTGCATCCGTCCGGGTCCCCCAGTTCTCTTTGTTGTCCGTTCTGAGCATAGGCACACTCGCACGCTCCCGCGGCACGTCCGAAATAGTATTTTATAAGTGGCCGAAGAATGTTCTCGGAATGGGTTGAAAGTTGGCGTGCGGTCTTATTATAGTGTAGTTAGACCGCCTGTCAAGTTTCGTCGGATTCGGAGCTCGTTTGATAGCCCAACCATTAAACATATAGCGGCACTATAGTCGGTCACACGTTGGGCGTTTTCGGTCTCCGGAAACCGTTGCCGGGCTGCCTTCTCTTCTCTTCTCTCAGCCCATCACACTCTCCACATTCTATCTAGCCCATCTAACCCCTCCCCTCCGATCGGAGCCGTCGGATCACGGTCGGAAGGCTCCGGAAGCCCCCAAATCCCCCTAACCTAGTCCCCGTGTTTATATATAGACCTTCCCCTTCCATTTTTGGAACCCTAAACCCCCTCCACCTACTTCTAGCCTTCCCCTCGGGACCCCCGCAGCCGCCAGCCACCTTCTCCGCGAATTCCAGCGCCAGCCACCGTGTCCCCGCCGCTTGGCGCGCCGCCATTCGCCAGTGCCACCGCTTCAGCTGTTCCCAGCCAACTGCGCGCGTCCACGTCGCCCTCCAGCCAAACCCCACCGCGCCAGGCCCGACGGAGCCCATCTGCGGCCCGTCCCGGGCCGATCTGGGCCCGAGACGCCCGCACCGCGCTGCCGTCTCTGTTCAGGATCGGGAGAGCCCGAGCTCCCCCCGTCCGACCACACTTCCATGTCGCCCCTGCCGGCGACCATCTCCGGTGTCGCTCGCCGCCGACGACCTCCAAGGCCAGCCCGCGCTGCCCTGCTCCTTCGCCATCTTCTTCTCCCTCTCTCCCTCACCCTCTCTCTCTCCCGCAGGTACCCAGCCACCGCCACAGTGCTGCCTCGTCCACCTCCTGACGCCGGCCATGTGGGGCCCAGTGCCTCGCTCGTCGCCGGATCCGGGGACCCCGCGCCCGGATCCCTCCATCCCCGGTGAGCTCCGCCAGCTGCCATGCCAAGTCCCTGCACGCGCCCTTGCCTTACTCGTTGATCGCGACCACGCCTGGGCCGCATCTCGCGCAAGGCCCAGCCGCGCCCCTTCGGCCACCCAGCCCACCAGATCCGGGCCCAGAGCCCATGGTTAGCCTCCAACACCCATGTTCCTGTTGGGCCAGCTTGTTTCAGCCCAATTGTGTTTTTTTTCTATCCAGCGATTTTTGCTAATAATCCTAAGACAACAGTTTCACAGAATAGCCCCTAAACTTCATACATATAATAACTCATTAACCGTGCATCGTATTAAAATGTTTCATATATGAAAAATGCTTAGAATCTTGTCTAGTTTCATAATATCCAACTTTCATGCATGTTTAAAATGTTTAAAATGACGTTTGCATATAATTTGCCATATCTCGATGTTAAAATGATTTAATTCATAACTAAATAATCGTAGCTCCATTTTAAATAATCTTTATATGTAAATGGGGTAGAAAAATGCATAGTTTAACATGGTGACATTACTTTGCATGTTTAACAACTCTACAATTGTGTATAGGGCAGAACAGTACCAACTTTAAAATAATGCACATGATGATTTTTCTGGACTTGTTGCTTGTTGTTCCGGCCTCATTTAAACTTGCCTAGATAGGTAGTTTTATTATGCTTCACCTCTTGCCATGTTTAATATTGTTGGGTACATCAACGAGAGTGAATTAAATGATTGAATGTGGTGTTTCGTCAATATGCAACTCATTGCATATTGAGCTCCACTTAATTTGTACTATTGTTTGTGCATATTGCCATGACACGTCTCTTTAAACTGGACATGCATCATACTTGATTGTGCATCATGCCATGTTTATGCTTGTTGGTTTACCATGTTGTTTGCTCCTTTTCGGTGTTGCTTCTTCGTGTTAGTTCCGGTACGTCGCGTTTGTGAGGATTCGTTCGACTTCGTCTGTTTGTCTTCTTCATGGACTCGTTCTTCTTCCTTGCGGGATCTCAGGCAAGATGACCATACCCTCGATATCACTTCTATCTTTGCTTGCTAGTTGTTTGTTCTACCGCTATGTCGCGCTACCTACCACTTGTTATATCACGCCTCCCATATTGCCATGTTAAGCCTCTAACCCACCTTCCTCGCAAACCGTTGTTTGGCTAAGTTATCGCTTTTTCTCATCCCCTCTTATAGAGTTGTTAGTTGCAGGTGAAGCTAAAGTTTGTTCCATGTTGGAACATGGATATGTTGGGATATCATAATATCTCTTATTTAATTAATGCATATATATACTTGGTAAAGGGTGGAAGGCTCAACCTTTTGCCTGGTGTTTTGTTCCACTCTTGCCGCCCTAGTTTCCGTCATACCTGTGTTATGTTCCTTGATTTTGCGTTCCTAACGCGGTTGGGGTTATGGGACACCCTTGACAGTCCGCTTTGAATAAAACTCCTCTAGCAAGGCCCAACCTTGGTTTTACATTTTCCTAACAACCAATTACCTTTCAGTTGGGTCACCCAACCAGGGAGTCATATTTTTTAACCCCCCGGGCCAGTGCTTCTCTAAGTGTTGGTCCGAACCGGGCAACCTGCAGGGCCACCTCGGGGAAACTCGAGGGCTGGTTTTACTCGTAGTTTGACCTATCTGATGTGCCCTGAGAATGAGATACGTGTGATGACCCACAAGTGTAGGGGATCTATCGTAGTCCTTTCGATAAGTAAGAGTGTCGAACCCAACGAGGAGCAGAAGGAAATGATAAGCATTTTTCAGTAAGGTATTCTCTGCAAGCACTGAAATTATTGGTAACAGATAGTTTTGTGATAAGGTAATTTGTAACGGGTAACAAGTAAATAAAGTAAATAAGGTGCAGCAAGATGGCCCAATCATTTTTGTAGCAAAGGACAAGCCTGGACAAACTCTTATATAAAGGAAAGCGCTCCCGAGGACACATGGGAATTCTCGTCAAGCTAGTTTTGATCATGTTCATATGATTCGCGTTCGGTACTTTGATAATTTGATATGTGGGTGGACCGGTGCTTGGGTACTGCCCTTCCTTGGACAAGAATCCCACTTATGATTAACCCCTATTGCAAGCATCCGCAACTACAAAAGAAGTATTAAGGTAAACCTAACCACATCATGAAACATATGGATCCAAATCAGCCCCTTACGAAGCAACTCATAAACTAGGGTTTAAGCTTGTGTCACTCTAGCAACCCATCATATACTTATTACTTCCCAATGCCTTCCCCTAGGCCCAAACAATGGTGAAGTGTCATGTAGTCGATGTTCACATGACACCACTAGAGGAGAGACAACACACATCTCATCAAAATATCGAACGAATACCAAATTCACATGACTACTTATAGCAAGACTTCTCCCATGTCCTAAGGAACAAACATAACTACTCACAAATAATATTCATGTTCATAATCAGAGGGGTATTAATATGCATAAAGGATGTGAACATATGCTCTTCCACCGAATAAACCAACTAGCATCAACTACAAGGAGTAATCAACACTACTAGCAACCCACATGTACCAATCCGAGGTTTTGAGACAAAGATTGGATACAAGAGATGAACTAGGGTGAGAGATGAGATGGTGCTGGTGAAGATGTTGATGGAGATTGACCCCCTCCCGATGAGAGGATCAATGGTGATGACGATGGTGATGATTTCCCCCTCCTGGAGGGAAGTTTCCCTGGCAGAACAGCTCCGTTGGAGCCCTAGATTGGTTCCGCCAAGGTTCCGCCTCGTGGCGGTGGAGTTTCGTCCCGTGAGCTAGCTTATGATTTTTTCCTCCACGAAAGACTCCATATAGCCAAAGATGGGCATCAGAGGGCTACCAGGGGGCCCATGAGGCAGGAGGGCGCGCCCCCACCCTCATGGACGGTGGGTGCCCCCCTCTGGTACTTCTTTTGCCCAATATTTTTTATATATTATGAAATGTGCTCCCGTGAAGTTTCAGGACTTTTGGAGTTGTGCAGAATAGGTCTCTAATATTTGCTCCTTTTCCAGCCCAGAATTCCAGCTGCCGGCATTCTCCCTCTTCATGTAAACCTTGTAAAATAACAGATAATAGGCATAAGTATTGTAACATAAGGTGTAATAACAACCCATAATGCAATTAATATCAATATAAAAGCATGATGCAGAATGGACGTATCAACTCCCCCAAGCTTAGACCTTGCTTGTCCTCAAGCGAAAGCCGATATCGAAAAATATGTCCACATGTTTAGAGATAAAGGTGTCGATAAAATAAAATACGGACATGAGGGCATCATGATCATTATTATAACAACAACATATATATAGTCATATGATTTCTTATGCTAAATAACAATTCATTCACAGTTTCAAGTATGAATTACAAACTTCAATGAAAACTAACAAACTGTAATCTCAGTCATTGAAGCAATTGCAATTTATCATAACGTCAGAAAGAGTCAATATAAGAGTTTTTTAGCAAGTCCACATACTCAACTATCATTTAGTCTTTCACAATTGCTAACACTCACACAATATTTATGGGTATGAAGTTTTAATCGGACACAAAAAGATAGGGGCTTATAGTTTTGCTCCCAACCTTTTACCTCAAGGGTAATGTCAACAATAATAGTTCATGAAAACTCACATCCAATTAGCTATATATATCAAGATCTTTCCAACACATTGTGCTTGCCAAAGGATAAAATGTAAAAAGGAAAGGTGAATATCACCATGACTCTTATATGAAGTAATAGACAAGAATAAAAGATAGGCCCTTCGCAGAGGGAAGCAGAGGTTGTCATGTGCTTTTATGGTTGGATGCACAAAATCTTAATGCGAAAGAACGTCACTTTATATTGCCACTTGTGATATGGAACTTTATTATGCAGTCCGTCGCTTTTATTTCTTCCACATCACAAGATCGTACAAAGCTTATTTTCTCCACACTAATAAGTGATACATATTTAGAGAGCAATTTTTATTGCTTGCAATGATGACAACTTGAAGGATCTTACTCAATCCATAGGTAGATATGGTGGACTCTCATGGCAAAACTAGGTTTAAGGATATTTGGAAGCACAAGTAGTATCTCTACTTGGTGCAAAGAATTTGGCTAGCATGAGAGGGAAAGGCAAGCTCAACATGTTGGATGATCCATGACAATATAATTTATTTCAGATGTAAGAAAACATAACCCATTACGTTGTCTTCCTTGTCCAACATCAACTCTTTAGCATGTCATATTTTAATGAGTTCTCACAATCATAAAAGATGTCCAAGATAGTATATTTATATGTGAAAACCTCTCTTTCTTTATTACTTCCTATTAATTGCAACGATGACCAAAACTATTTTGTCAACTCTCAACAATTTTTATTTATCATACCCTTTATATGTGAAGTCCTTACTCTCCATAAGATCCATATGATCTCTTTATTTCTTTTTATTATTTCTCATTTATTTTATTCCCTCAAGATCATAGCAAGATAATCAAGCCCTTAACTCAACACTAATCTTTATTATATATAGCTTACGGACTCGATTACATAGAAGGATCATAAAGAAAACTCAAAACTAGATCATACTAAAATTTTATTCTACTAGATCAAGATATTACCAAAAGGATCGAACTAAGAAAAATGGTAAAGATAAAAGTGTGATGGTGATACGATACCAGGGCACTCCCCCAAGCTTGGCAGTTGCCAAGGGGAGTGCCCATACCCGATACTTAGTTCGTCTTTGTTGGTGAAGAAGGTGTTGGTGATGATGGATAGTCACACATCGAGCGTAGGAGGTCCCCAATTTGCGCTTGAGGGTAGAATTTTGCTCCCTTAGGTCATCGATCTCCTGCTCAAGGCTTAATACCTTTTTGCACAGTTCCTGTTTGTTCTCCTGCAAAAGGCGAAAAGGGATAAATTCGATCTTAGGTTTCTTTGCTCTATCGGGGAGGCTTGACTTTTTGAACTCCACATGCATGTCCCTAGGTTGAGGTAATGGGACTTCATCTTGATCTGAGCTCGTCTCTGCCTTTCCCCTAGGCTCATAATCTTCTTCTTCCTCTGTAGTCCAACCACAATGCTCCAAGTCCCCGTAGACCTTATGATCTGCAAGGTAATTAGCCACATAGCTTTCTCCCTCCGAATCTTGGGATGACATATTGCTCGAATCTGCAGCAGAAACAGCTCGAAACAAAGACAAAGGATATTTGCGTGATATGGTGGTCAAAACCTTCGGGAGATTATATAATGAATTTTTATCGACCAAAAGAAGTATCGTGCAAGAAAACGGAGTCCGGAGAGCACACGAGGTGCCCACGAGGCAGGGGGCGCCCAGGGGGGTAGAGCGCGCCCTCCACCCTCATGGACGCCTCGTGTCCTTCCCGGACTACTTCTTATTTTCCTATTTTCTTAAATATTCCAAAATGGAGAAAAATTGCTATTAGAGCTGTTTTGGAGTTGGTTTACTTACCGTACCACATACCTCTTTTTTTTTGGAGTCCGAAACATTCTGGAAAGTGTCCCTTATGTATTCCTCCGGGGTTACGGTTTCAATAACATAAGTTTCAACATTTATAGGATTACCTGAGATATAATGTTTGATTCTTTGACCGTTCACCACCCTCGGATTTGTGCCTTCGAAGTTGTTGATTTTTATGGCACCGGAACGATAGACCTCCTCGATGACGCAAGGACTTTCCCATTTAGAGAGGAGTTTTCCTGCAAAAAATCTTAAATGAGAGTTGTATAACAATACATAATCACCTACACTAAACTCACATTTTGTATCCTTTTGTCATGCCATCTTTTAACTTTTTCTTTAAACAGTTTGGCATTCTCATAGGCCTGGGTTCTCCATTCATCAAGTGAGCTAATGTCAAATAACCTCTTCTCACCAGCAAGTTTGAAATCATAATTGAGCTCTTTAATGGCCCAATATGCCTTATGTTCTAGTTCAAGAGGTAAGTGACATGCTTTTCCATAAACCATCTTATACGGAGACATACCCATAGGATTTTTATATGCAGTTCTATAAGCCCATAATGCATCATCAAGTTTCTTGGACCAATTCTTTGTAGATCTATTAACAATCTTTTGCAAAATTAATTTAAGCTCTCTATTATTCAATTCTACTTGACCACTAGACTTTGGATGATATGGAGATGCAATTCTATGATTAACATCATAATTAGCAAGCATTTTATGAAAGGAACCATGAATAAAATGTGAACCACCATCAGTCATTAAATATATAGGGACTCCAAACCTTGGAAAAATAACTTCTTTAAGCATCTTAATAGAGGTGTTATGATCAACACTACTAGTTCGAATAGCTTCTACCCACTTAGTAACGTAATCAACAACAACTAAAATATGTGTATACCCATTAGAGGAAGGAAAAGGTCCCATATAATCAAAGCCCCAAACATCAAATGGTTCAATAACAAGTGAATAATTCATAGGCATTTCTTGACGTCTACTAATATTACCAATTCTTTAACATTCATCACAAGACAAGAAAAACTTACGGGTATCCTTGAAGAGACTAGGCTAATAAAAACCGGATTGCAATACCTTATGTGAAGTTCTGTCTCCAGCATGGTGTCCTCCATAAGCCTCAGAGTGACACTTGCGTAGGATCTGTTTCTATTCATGCTCAGGTACACAACGTGTAATAACACCATCTACTCCTTCTTTATAAAGGTGTGGATCATCCCAAAAGTAATGTCTTATATCATAAAATAACTTTTTCTTTTGCTGGTATGTGAAACTAGGTGGTATAAATTTAGCAACAATATAATTAGCATAATCAACATACCATGGAGCAGTACGAGAAGCATTTATGACAACTAGTTGTTCATCAGGAAAGCTATCATCAATAGGTAGTGGGTCATAAGAACATTCTCTAACCTAGACAAGTTGTCTACAATAGGGTTCTCAGCTCCCTTTCTATCAATAATATGCAAATCAAATTTCTTGTATCAAGAGAACCCATCTAATAAGTCTAGGTTTAGCATCTTTATTTTCCATAAGATATTTAATAGTAGCATGATCAGTGTGAACAGTTACTTTAGAATCAACAATATATGGTCTGAACTTATCACAAGCAAATACAACTGCTAAAAACTCCTTTTTAGTAGTAGCATAATTTCTTTGAGCACTGTCTAGAGTTTTACTAGCATATTGGATAACATTTAATTTCTTATCAACTCTTTGTCCTAGAACAACACCTACAGCATAATCACTAGCATCACACATAATTTCAAATGGTAAATTCCAATCAGGTGGCTGAACAATAGGTGCTGAAATCAAAGCTTTCTTAAGTATTTCAAATGCTTCTACACAATCATGATCAAAGACAAAAGGAACATCTTTTGTAAGAGATTAGTCAGGGGCCTAGAAATTTTAGAGAAGTCCTTAATGAACCTCCTATAAAAACTGGCATGACCAAGGAAACTTCTTATACCTTTAATGTCCTTAGGACACGACATCTTTTCAATAGCATCAACTTTAGCTTTATCAACTTCAATACCTCTTTCAGAAATTTTATGTCCCAATACAATACCTTCATTAACCATAAAGTGCCACTTCTCCCAATTCAAGACAAGATTAGTTTCTTCACATCTCTGCAAAACTCGATCGAGGTTGCTTAAGCAATCATCAAAAGAAGTTCCATATATGGAGAAATCCTCCATGAAAACCTCAACAATCTTTTCGCAAAATTCAGAAAATATAGCAGTTATTCCACATCCGAAATTATCTTTTTTATCATTTACCTACTTGAGGACGAGCATAAATTAAGCTTGGGGAACGAAGTAACTCATATAATGATGGCTCCCCTCCCACCTGAAGGAAATATGCCCTAGAGGCAATAATAAAGTTATTATTTATTTCCTTATATCATGATAAATGTTTATTATTCATGCTAGAATTGTATTAACCGAAAACATGATACATGTGCGAATACATAGACAAACAGAGTGTCACTAGTATGCCTCTACTTGACTAGCTCGTTGATCAAAGATGGTTATGTTTCCTAGCCATAGACAAAGAGTTGTCATTTGATTAACGGGATCACATCATTAGGAGAATGATGAGATTGACTTGACCCATTCCATTAGCTTAGCACTTGATCATTTAGTTTGTTGCTATTGCTTTCTTCATGACTTATACATGTTCCTATGACTATGAGATTATGCAACTCCCATTTACTGGAGGAACACTTTATGTGCTACCAAACGTCACAACGTAACTGGGTGATTATAAAGGTGCTCTACAGGTGTCTCCAAAGGTACTTGTTGGGTTGGCGTATTTCGAGATTAGGATTTGTCACTCCAATTGTCAGAGAGGTATCTCTAGGCCCACTTGGTAATACACATCACTTAAGCCTTGCAAGCATTGCAACTAATGAGTTAGTTGCAGGATAATGTGTTACGGAACGAGTAAAGAGACTTGCCGATAACGAGATTGAACTAGGTATTGAGATACCGACGATCGAATCTTGGGCAAGTAACATACCGATGACAAAAGGAACAACGTATGTTGTTATGCGGTTTGACCGATAAAGATCTCCGTAGAATATGTAGGAGCTGATATGAGCATACAGGTTCCACTATTGGTTATTGACCGGAGACATGTCTCGATCATGTCTACATAGTTCTCGAACCCGTAGGGTCCGCATGCTTAAAGTTCGATGACGGTTATATTATGAGTTTAGGGTCTTTGATGTACCGAAGGTAGTTCAGAGTCCTGGATGTGGTCATGGACATGATGAGGAGTCTCGAAATTTTTGAGACGTAAAGATCGATATATTGGACGACTATATTTGGATACCGGAATGGTTCCGGGTGAGATCGGGATAATACCGGAGCACCGGAAGGTTATCGGAACCCCCCGGAAGGTATATGGGCCTTAATGGGCTTTAGTGGAAAGGAGGGGAAAGGAGCAAGGGAGGGGGCGCCCCCCCAAGCCCAATCCGGATTGGGAAGGGGGCCGACCCCCCTTTCCTTCCTCCCTCCTTCCTCCTCCTTCCCTCTCCCTCTCCAAATAGGAAAAGGAGGAGTCCTACTCCCGGTGGGAGTAGGACTCCCCCCTTGGGCGCGCCTCCTCCCCTTGGCCGGCCCTCTCCTCCCCTCCTTTATATACGGAGGAGAGGGGCACCCCATAGACACAAAAATTGATCTCTTGGATCTTTTAGCCGTATGTGGTGCCCCTCTCCACCATAGTCCACCTCGATAATATCGTAGCGGTGCTTAGGCAAAGCCCTGCGACGGTAGAACATCAACATCGTCACCATGACGTCATGTTGATGGAAATCTCCCTCAAAGCTCGGCTGGATCAGAGTTCGAGGGGCGTCATCGAGTTGAACGTGTGCAGAACTCGGAGGTGCCGTGCGTTCGGTACTTGATCGGTCGGATCGTGAAGACGTACGACTACATCAACCGCGTTGTGCTAACGCTTTCGCTTTCGGTCTACGAGGGTACGTAGACACACTCTCCCCTCTCGTTGCTATGCATCACCATGATCTTGCGTGTGTGCAGGAATTTTTTTGAAATTACTACGTTCCCCAACAGTGGCATCTGAGCCAGGTTATCTGCGTTGATGTTATATGCACGAGTAGAATACCAGTGAGTTGTGGGCGATACAAGTCATACTGCTTACCAGCATGTCATACTTTGGTTCAGCGGTATTGTTGGATGAAGCGCCCCGGACCGACAATACGCGTACGCTTACGTGAGACTGGTTCTACCGACATGCTTTGCACACAGGTGGCTGGCGGGTGTCAGTTTCTCCAACTTTAGTTGAACCGAGTGTGGTTACGCCCGGTCCTTGAGAAGGTTAAAACAACACTAACTTGACGCACTATCGTTGTGGTTTTGATGCGTAGGTAAGAACGGTTCTTGCTCAGCCCATAGCAACCACGTAAAACATGCAACAACAAAGTAGAGGACGTCTAACTTGTTTTTGCAGGGCATGTTGTGATGTGATATGGTCAAGACATGATGCTATATTTTATTGTATGAGATGATCATGTTTTGTAATGGAGTTATCGGCAACTGGCAGGAGCCATATGGTTGTCGCTTTATTGTATGCAATGCAATCGCCCTGTAATTGCTTTACTTTATCACTAAGCGGTAGCGATAGTCGTAGAAGCAATAGTTGGTGGGACGACAACGATGCTACGATGGAGATCAAGGTGTCGCGCCGGTGACGATGGTGATCATGATGATGCTTCGGAGATGGAGATCACAAGCACAAGATGATGATGGCCATATCATATCACTTATATTGATTTCATGTGATGTTTATCTTTTATGCATCTTATTTTGCTTTGATTGACGGTAGCATTATAAGATGATCTCTCACTAAATTCCAAGATAAAAGTGTTCTCCCTGAGTATGCATCATTGCCAAAGTTCGTCATGCCTAGACACCACATGTTGATTGGGTGTGATAAGCTCTACATCCATCTACAACGGGTGCAAGCCAGTTTTTCATACGCAGAATACTCAGGTTAAACTTGATGAGCCTAGCATATGCAGATATGGTCTCGGAACACTGAGGCCGAAAGGTCGAGCATGAATCATATAGTAGATATGATCAACATAATGATGTTCACCATTGAAAACTACTCCATTTCACGTGATGATCGGTTATGGTTTAGTTATTTGGATCACGTGATCACTTAGATGATTAGAGGGATGTCTATCTAAGTGGGAGTTCTTAAGTAATATGATTAATTGAACTTAAATTTATCATGAACTTAGTAGCTGATAGTATTTTGCATGTCTATGTTTGTTGTAGATAGATGGCTCGTGCTGTTGTTCCATTGAATTTTAATGCGTTCCTTGAGAAAGCAAAGTTGAAAGATGATGGTAGCAATTACACGGACTAGGTCCGTAACTTGAGGATTATCCTCATTGCTGCACAAAAGAATTACGTCCTGGAAGCACCGCTAAGTGCCAAACCTGCTACAGGAGCAACACCAGATGTTATGAACATCTGGCAGAGCAAAGCTAATGACTACTCGATAGTTTAGTGTGCCATGCTTTACGGCTTAGAACCGGGACTTCAACGACATTTTGAATGTCATGGAGCATATGAGATGTTCCAGGAGTTGAAGTTAATATTTTCAAGCAAATGCCCTGATTGAGAGATATGAAGTCTCCAATAAGTTCTATAGCTGCAAGATGGAGGAGAATAGTTCTGTCAGTGAGCATATACTCAAAATGTCTGGGTATCATAATCACTTGACTCAACTAGGAGTTAATCTTCCCGTTGATAGTGTCATTGACAGAGTTCTTCAATCACTGCCACCAAGCTACAAAAGCTTCGTGATGAACTATAATATGCAAGGGATGAATAAGACAATTCCCGAGCTCTTTGCAATGCTAAAGGCTGCGGAGGTAGAAATAAAAAAGGATCATCAAGTGTTGATGGTCAATAAGACCGCCAATTTCAAGAAAAAGGGCAAAGGGAAAAAGAAGGGGAACTTCAAGAAGAACAATAAACAAGTTGCTGCTCAGGAGAAGAAACCCAAGTCTGGACCTAAGCCTGAGACTGAGTGCTTCTACTGCAAACAAACTAGTCACTGGAAGCGGAACTTCCCCAAATATTTGGCGGATAAGAAGGATGGCAAGGTGAACAAAGGTATATGTGATATACATGTTATTGATGTGTACCTTACCAGAGCTCGCAGTAGCACCTGGGTATTTGATACTGGTTCTGTTGCTAATATTTGCAACTCGAAACAGGGACTATGGATTAAGTGAACACTGGCTAAGGATGAGGTGACGATGCACGTGGGAAATGGTTCCAAAGTTGATGTGATCACCGTTGGCACTCTACCTCTACATCTACCTTCGGGATTAGTTTTAGACATAAATAATTGTTATTTGGTGCCGGCGTTGAGCATGAACATCATATATGGATCTTGTTTAATGCGAGACGGTTATTCATTTATATCTGAGAATAATGGTTGTTCTATTTATATGAGTAATATCTTTTATGGTCATGCACCCTTGAAGAGTGGTCTATTTTTTATGAATATCGATAGTAGTGATACACATATTCATAATGTTGAAGCCAAAAGATGCAGAGTTGATAATGATAGTGCAACTTATTTGTGGCACTGCCGTCTGGGTCACATTGTTATAAAGCGCATGAAGAAACTCCATACTAATGGACTTCTGGAATCACTTGATTATGAATCACTTGGTACTTGCGAACCATGCCTCATGGGCAAGATTTCTAAAACGCCGTTCTCCGGAACTATGGAGCGAGCAACTGATTTGTTGGAGATCATACATACTGATGTATGTGGTCCAATGAATGTTGAGGCGCGCGGCGGGTATCGTTATTTTCTCACCTTCACAATGATTTAAGTAGATATGGGTATATCTACTTAATGAAACATAAGTCTGAAACATTTGAAAAGTTCAAAGAATTTCAGAGTGAAGTTGAAAATCATCATAACAAGAAAAATAAAGTTTCTACGATCTGATCGTGGAGGAGAATATTTGAGTTACGAGTTTGGTCTACATTTGAAACAATGCAGAATAGTTTTGCAACTCACGGCACCTGGAACACCACAGCGTAATGGTGTGTCCGAACGTCATAATCGTACTTTACTAGATATGGTGCGATCTATTGTGTCTCTTACTGATTTACTACTATCATTTTGGGGTTATGCTTTAGAGACTGCCGCATTCACGTTAAATAGGGCACCATCAAAATCCGTTGAGACGACACCTTATGAACTATGGTTTGGCAAGAAACCAAAGTTGTCGTTTCTTAAAGTTTGGGGCTGTGATGCTTATGTGAAAAAGCTTCAACCTGATAAGCTCGAACCCAAATCGGAGAAATGTGTCTTCATAGGATACCCAAAAGAAACAGTTGGGTACACCTTCTATCACAGATCCGAGGGCAAGACATTCGTTGCTCAGAATGGATCCTTTCTAGAGAAGGAGTTTCTCTCGAAAGAAGTGAGTGGGAGGAAAGTAGAACTTGATGAGGTAACAGTACCTGCTCCCTTATTGGAAAGTAGTTCATCACAGAGACCGGTTCCTGTGACGTCTACACCAATTAGTGAGGAAGTTAATGGTGATGATCATGAAACTTCAGATCAAGTTGTTACTGAACCTTGTAGGTCAACCAGAGTAAGATCCGCACCAGAGTGGTATGGTAATCCTGTTCTGGAGGTTATATTGCTAGACCATGACGAACCTACAAACTATGAAGAAGTGATGGTGAGCCCAGATTCCGCAAAATGGCTTGAAGCCATGAAATCTGAGATGGGATCCATGTATGAGAACAAAGTGTGGACTTTGGTTGACTTTCTCGATGATCGGCAAGCCATCGAGAATAAATGGATCTTCAAGAAGAAGACTGACGCTGATGGTAATGTTACTATCTATAAAGCTCGACTTGTTGCAAAAGGTTTTGAAAAGTTCAAGGGATTGGCTACGATGAGACCTTCTCACCCGTAGCGATGCTTAAGTCTGTCCGAATCATGTTAGCAATTGCCGCATTTTATGATTATGAAATTTGGAAAATGGATGTCAAAACTGCATTCCTGAATGGATTTCTGGAAGAAGAGTTGTATATGATGCAACCGGAAGGTTTTGTCGATCCAAAGGGAGCTAACAAAGTGTGCAAGCTCCAGCGATCCATTTATGGACTGGTGCAAGCCTCTCGGAGTTGGAATAAACATTTTGATAGTGTGATCAAAACATACAGTTTTATACAGACTTTTGGAGAAGCCTGTATTTACAAGAAAGTGAGTGGGAGCTCTGTAGCATTTCTGATATTATATGTGGATGACATATTATTGAGTGGAAATGATATAGAATTTACGGATAGCATAAAAGGATATTTGAATAAGAGTTTTTCAATGAAAGACCTCGGTGAAGCTGCTTATATATTGGGCATCAAGATCTATAGAGATAGATCGAGACGCTTAATTGGACTTTCACAAAGCACATACCTTGACAAAGTTTTGAAGAAGTTCAAAATGGATCAAGCAAAGAAAGGGTTCCTGCCTGTGTTACAAGGTGTGAAGTTGAGTAAGACTCAATGCCCGACCACTGCAGAAGATAGAGAGAAAATAAAAGATGTTCCCTATACTTCAGCCATAGGCTCTATCATGTATGCAATGCTGTGTACCAGACCTGATGTGTGCCTTGCTATTAGTTTAACAGGGAGGCACCAAAGTAATCTAGGAGTGGATCACTGGACAACGGTCAAGAACATCCTGAAATACCTAAAAAGGACGAAGGATATGTTTCTCGTTTATGAAGGTGACAAAGAGCTCGTCGTAAATGGTTACATCGATGCAAGTTTTGACACTGATCCGGACAATTCTAAATTGCAAACCGGATACGTGTTTTTATTAAATGGTGGAGCTGTCAGTTGGTGCAGTTCTAAACAAAGCGTTGTAGCGGGATCTACATCTGAAGCGGAGTACATAGCTGCTTCGGAAGCAGCAAATGAAGGAGTCTGGATGAAGGAGTTCATATCCGATCTAGGTGTCATACCTAGTGCATTGGGTCCAATGAAAATCTTTTGTGACAATACTGGTGCAATTGCTTAGGCAAAGGAATCCAGATTTCACAAGAGAACCAAACACATCAAGAGACGCTTCAACTCCATCTGGGATCAAGTCCAGGTGGGAGATATAGAGATTTGCAAGATACATACGGATCTGAATGTTGCAGACCCGTTGACTAAGCCTCTTCCACGAGTAAAACATGATCATCACCAAGGCTCCATGGGTGTTAGAATTATTACTGTGTAATCTAGATTATTGACTCTAGTGCAAGTGGGAGACAGAAGGAAATATGCCCTAGAGGCAATAATAAAGTTATTATTTATTTCCTTATATCATGACAAATGTTTATTATTCATGCTAGAATTGTATTAACCGGAAACATGATACATGTGTGAATACATAGACAAATAGAGTGTCACTAGTATGCCTCTACTTGACTAGCTCGTTGATCAAAGATGGTTATGTTTCCTAGCCATAGACAAAGAGTTGTCATTTGATTAACGGGATCACATCATTAGGAGAATGATGTGATTGACTTGACCCATTCCATTAGCTTAGCACTTGATCGTTTAGTTTGTTGCTATTGCTTTCTTCATGACTTATACATGTTCCTATGACTATGAGATTATGCAACTCCCGTTTATCAGAGGAACACTTTGTGTGCTACCAAACGTCACAACGTAACTGTGTGATTATAAAGGTGCTCTACAGGTGTCTCCGAAGGTACTTATTGGTTTGGCGTATTTCGAGATTAGGATTTGTCACCGTTTGTCGGAGAGGTATCTCTGGGCCCACTCGATAATACACATCACTTAAGGCTTGCAAGCATTGCAACTAATGAGTTAGTTGCGGGATAATGTGTTACAGAACGAGTAAAGAGACTTGTCGGTAACGAGATTGAACTAGGTATTGAGATACCGATGATCGAATCTCGGGCAAGTAACATACCGATGACAAAAAGAACAATGTATGTTGTTATGCGGTTTGACCGATAAAGATCTTCATAGAATATGTAGGAGCCAATATGAGCATCTAGGTTCCGCTATTGGTTATTGACCAAAGACGTGTCTCGGTCATGTCTACATAGTTCTCGAACCCGTAGGGTCCGCACGCTTAAAGTTCGATAACGGTTATATTATGAGTTTATGTTTTTGATGTACCGAAGGTAGTTTGGAGTCCCGGATGTGATCATGGACATGACGAGGAGTCTCGAAATGTTCGAGACGTAAAGATCGATATATTGGACGACTATATTTGGATACCGGAATGGTTCTGGGTGAGATCAGGACAATACCGGAGCACTGGGAGGTTATCGGAACCCCCCGGGAGGTATATGGGCCTTAATGGGCTTTAGTGGAAAGGAGGGGAAAGGAGCAAGGGAGGGGACTGATACGTCTCCATCGTATCTATAATTTTTGATTTTTCCATGCCAATATTATTCAACTTTCATATACTTTTGGCAACTTTTTATATTTTTTTTGGTACTAACATATTGATCCAGTGCCCAGTGACAGTTCCTGTCTGTTGCATGTTTTTGGTTTCGCAGAATATCCATATCAAACGGAGTCCAAACGGGATAGAAACGGATCGAGCTTATTTTTGGAAAATATGGAAAATTCAGAAGGAAAATCAACACGAACCAGTGCCCGAGGTGGTCAAGAGGCAGGGGGGGCCCTACCCTCATGAGCCCATCGTAAGGCAGTTGACGCTCTTCTTTTGCCGCAAGAAAGCTAATATTCGGAAAAAAAGTCACGGCGAAGGTTTCAGGCCAATCGGAGTTATGTATCTCCATATATATATGAAACGGTGAAACAGAGCCAGAACAGAACGCAGAACCAGAGAGAAACATAGAGATAGATCCAATCTCGGAGGGGCTCTCGCCCCTCCCATGCCATGGAGGCCAAGGACCAGAGGGGAAACCCTTCTCCCATCTAGGGAGGAGGTCAAGGAAGAAGAGGAAGAAGGGGGCCCCTCTCCCCCTCTCCTCCGGTGGCGCCGGAACGCCGCCGTGGCCATCATCATCATCACCGCGATCTTCACCGACACCTCCGCCATCTTCACCAACATCTCCATCACCTTCCCCCCTCTATCTATAGTGGTCCACTCTCCCGCAACCCGCTGTACCCTCTACTTGAACATGGTGCTTTATGCTTCATATTATTATCCAATGATGTGTTGCCATCCTATGATGTCTGAGTAGATTTTCGTTGTCCTATCGGTGGTTGATGAATTGCTATGATTGATTTAATTTGCTTGTGGTTATGTTGCTGTCCTCTGGTGCCCATCATATGAACGCGCGCATGGATCACACCATAGGGTTAGTTGTATGTTGATAGGACTATGTATTGGAGGGCAAGAGTGACAGAAGCTTCAACCTAGCATAGAAATTGATGCATACGGGATTGAAGGGGACCAATATATCTTAATGCTATGGTTGGGTTTTACCTTAATGAACATTAGTAGTTGCGGATGCTTGCTAATAGTTCCAACCATAAGTGCATGGAATTCCAAGTAAGGGATGACATGCTAGCAGTGGCCTCTCCCACATAATACTTGCTATCGCTCTAGTAAAGTAGTAATTGCTTAAGGGACAATTTCGCAACTCCTACCAACACTTTTCCACACTCGCTATATTTACTTTAGTTGCTTCTTTACCTTAACAGCCCCTAGTTTTATTTTCGTGCTCTTTACTTTCTTGCAAGCCTTTCCGAAAACACCTACAAAGTATTTCTAGTTTCATACTTGTTCTAGGTAAAGCGAACGTCAAGCGTGCGTAGAGTTGTATCGGTGGTCGATAGAACTTGAGGGAATATTTGTTCTACCTTTAGCTCCTCGTTGGGTTCGACACTCTTACTTATCGAAAACTATTGCGATCCCCTATACTTGTGGGTTATCAAGACTTTTTTCTGGCGCCGTTGCCGGGGAGCAATAGCGTGGGGTGAATATTCTCGTGTGTGCTTGTTTGCTTTATCACTAATTTATTTTTATTTGCTATTCTTAGTTGTTTCCTATCTTCAGTTATGGGTAGGAAACGCAAAATACCAAAAAATTAGTTGTACCTACTGAACCAACGGTTGAAGAACCAATCAAAATCTATCACACTGCTAAAGCTTATTACATGGATCATCTTCGATCCCTATGTGCTCGCACTGAAACCCCAACTAGCTTAGGTGAGGGCAAATCTTTAGATGAGCATGCTTGTTATGTGCGACACCGTATATGTGAAAAAGGGAAATTATTATGGAGTCAAATTCAATGTTTGCAATGCTATGCTTGGAATTTATGTGAATTATATGATTTTACTTGTTGTTCTAAAAACCCTAAGAAACACCTTCCCTACCAATGTGAGTATATTGATAATGGAATCTTATCTTCTTATGCTAAAGGTGTTTATAGTTACTATGATGTTCAACAAATTGAAGAATTTGTTGCTTTTGAGGGTGCTTATGAAATTGCTTCTTTGATTGAAAAGTATGATGCTACTTTTCACAAATCTGAAAATTTTGCTATACTTAAATATTTCTATGATAATTATGCTTCTAATACCTATGTTAAACAATATATTGAGGAATACTCCGCTGTCCAAGAAGAGACTAATATTTTGCAGTAGTCTATGGAAGAAGAAATTGATGACACTGTGAGCTCTTTGGATGAAAAAGATGAGGAGGAGAGCGAAGAACAAAAGGAGGAAGAGCGGATTGATCACCTGTGCCCACCTTCTAATGATAGTAACTCTTCAACTCATACATTGTTTAATTCCCGTTCGTGCTTACCGAAGGATGATTGCTATGATGACCGTTATGATCCCTATGATTCTTTTGAAATATCCCTTTTTGATGATGCTTGCTATGCTTGTGGCCAAGATGCCAATATGAATTATGCTTATGGAGATGAACTTGCTATAGTTACTTATGTTAAACATGAAATTGTTGCTATTGCACCCACGCATGATAGTCCTATTATCTTTTTGAATTCTCCCGATTATACTATATCGGAGAAGTTTGCACTTATTAAGGATTATATTGATGGGTTGCCTTTTACCGTTGCACATGATGATTTCGATAAATATAATATGCATGTGCTTGCTGCTCCTACTTGCAATTATTATGAGAGATGAACTATATCTCCACCTCTCTATGCTTCCAACATGATAAAATTGCAAGAAACTGTTTATACTATGCATTGGCCTTTACTAGGTGTGCATGAATTGTTCTTTTATGGCATGCCGATGCATAGGAAGAGAGTTAGACTTTGTCATTGCTTGATATATGTTGCTTTGTGCTCACTACTAAATTACAAATCATTGTTAATTAAAATTGGCTTTGATATACCTTGGGATCCGGGTGGATTCACTACTTGAGCACTATATGCCTAGCTTAATGGCTTTAAAGAAAGCGCTGCCAGGGAGACAACCCAGAAGTTTAGAGAGTCATTTATTTCTGTTTAGTGCTTTCATATAGTTTAAAAACAACAAAAATAAAGAGGGGAACCCAAAACTTTTAAAAAAGGAAAGTGAAAGTGAGAAAGACAAACACTGTTGAAGTGGGAGAGCTCCTTGAACTTTGTTCATGATCACGACAACTTTGTGAATCTTGATTACAGAAACTTTTCAACAAAAATAATTATCCCCTTGTACAGTTCTATTGTATTATAAAAATAATGTGCCAAGGTTTGCCTTTAGGATGTTTACATTTGCTTGATGGTTTGTACGGTGCAGGACAGAAACTTTGGCTGTAGTGCGCGATTTTACATTTTTAGATGGAATGTCAAATGGTTCTGATTCTTTTTGCACTGTCTTCCTATACAAATTGTTTATTTTTCCTAATTTTGGCAGAAATGTTCAAGTATCATAAGTATGGTGAATGTTCAGATTGCTACAGACTGTTCTGCTTTAGACAGATTCTGTTTTTGATGCATAGTTTGCTTGTTTTAATGAAACTATCAATTCATATCAGTGGATTAAGCCATGAAAAAGTTATATTACAGTATACACAATTCAAAAAAAATATGAATTGATTTGCAACAGTACTTATAGTGGTGATTTGCTTTATTATACTAACGGATCTTACCGAGTTTTCTGTTGAAGTTTTGTGTGGATGAAGTGTTCGATGATTGAGAAGGTCTCGATGTAAGAAGAAGGAAAAGAGGCAAGAGCTCAAGCTTAGGGATGCCCGAGGATCCCCAAGTAAATATTCAAGGAGACTCAAGCGTCTAAGCTTGGGGATGCTGGGGAGGCATCCCCTCTTTCTTCAACAAATATCGGTATGTTTTCGGATTCGTTTCGTTCATGCGATATGTGCAAGTCTTGGAGCGTCTTTTGAATTTAGGTTTTTATTTTTCTTTTTATGCACCATGCTGGTATGAGATAGTCCTTGGTTGATTTATAAAATGATCTTTGAACTTCACTTATATTTTTTGAGTATGGCTTTATAGAATGCTTCATGTGCTTCACTTATATCATTTGAAGTTTGGATTGCCTGTTTCTCTTTACTTAGAAAACCGCCATTTGTAGAATGCTCTTTTGCTTCACTTATATTTGTTAGAGAACGGGAACATCTTTTGTAGAAAGAATTAAACTCTCTTGCTTCACTTATATCTATTTAGAGAGATGACAGGAACTGGTCATTCACATGGTTAGTCATAAAATCATACATAAAACTTGTAGATCGCTGAATATGATATGTTTGATTCCTTGCAATAGTTTTGCGATATAAAGGTGGTGATATTAGAGTCATGCTAGTGGGTAGTTGTGGATTGTAGAAATACTTGTGTTGAGGTTTGTGATTCCCGTAGCATGCACGTATGGTGAACCGTTATGTAACGAAGTCGGAGCATGATTTATTTATTGATTGTCTTCCTTATGAGTGGCGGTCGGGGACGAGCGATGGTCTTTTCCTACCAATCTATCCCCCTAGGAGCATGCGCGTAGTACTTCGTTTCGATGACTAATAGATTTTTGCAATAAGTATGTGAGTTCTTTATGACTAATGTTGAGTCCATGGATTATACGCACTCTCACCCTTCCATCATTGCTAGCCTCTCTAGTACCGCGCAACTTTCGCCGGTACCATAAACCCACCGTATACCTTCCTCAAAACAGTCACCATATCTACCTATCATGGCATTTCCATAGCCATTCTGAGATATATTGCCATGCAACTTCCATCATCATCATATACATGACTTGAGCATTCATTTTCATATTGCTTTGCATGATCGTAAGATAGCTAGCCTAATGTTTTTCATGGCTTGTCCATTTTTTATGTCATTGCTACGCTAGATCATTGCACATCCCGGTACACCGCCGGAGGCATTCATATAGAGTCATATCTTTGCTCTAGATATCGAGTTGTAAGTAAATAAAAGTGTGATGATCATCATTATTAGGACATTGCCCCAGTGAGGAAAGGATGATGGAGACTATGATTCCCCACAAGTCGGGATGAGACTCCGGACAAAAAATAATAAAAAAACTAAAAAAATATAAAAAAAGAGAAAGGCCAAAAAGGAGAAGGCCCAAAAAAAACAAAAAAATGAGAGAAAAAGAGAGAAGGGGCAATGTTACTATCCTTTTACCACACTTGTGCTTCAAAGTAGCACCATGTTCTTCATATAGAGAGTCTCTTGAGTTATACTTTCATATACTAGTGGGAATTTTCATTATAGAACTTGGCTTGTATATTACGATGATGGGCTTCCTCAAATGCCCGAGGTCTTCATGAGCAAGCAAGTTGGATGCACACCCACTTAGTTTCAGTTGGAGCTTTCATACACTTATAGCCCTAGTGCATTCGTTGCATGGCAATCCCTACTCACTCACATTGATATCAATTGATGGGCATCTCCATAGCCCGTTGATACGCCTAGTTGATGTGAGACTATCTTCTCCTTTTTGTCTTCTCCACAACCACCATTCTATTCCACCTATAGTGCTATGTCCATGGCTCACGCTCATGTATTGCGTGAAAGTTGAAAAGGTTTGAGAACGTCAAAAGTATGAAACAATTGCTTGGCTTGTCATCGGGGTTGTGCATGATGTAAATATTTTGTGTGGTGAAGATGGAGCATAGCCACACTATATGATCTTGTAGGGATGAGCTTTCTTTGGCTATGTTATTTCAATAAGACATAATTGCTTGGCTGGTATGCTTGAAATATTATTGTCTTTATATCAAAAGATAGATTATTGCTTTGAATCACTCGTGTCTTAATATTCATGCCATGATTAGAAATATGATCAAGATTATGCTAGGTAGCATTCCAGATCAAAAATTATCTTTTTTTTATCATTTACCTACTCGAGGACGAGCAGGAATTAAGCTTGGGGATGCTGATACGTCTCCGTCATATCTATAATTTTTGATTGTTCCATGCCAATATTATTCAACTTTCATATATTTTGGCAACTTTTTATATTATTTTTGGGACTAACATATTGATCCAGTGCCCAGTGCCAGTTCCCGTCTGTTGCATGTTTTTGGTTTCACAGAATATCCATATCAAACGGAGCCCAAACGGAATAAAAACAGATGGAGCTTATTTTTGGAAAATATGGAAAATTCGGAAGGAAAATCAATGCGAACCAGTGCCCGAGGTGGTCACGAGGCAGGGGGGCGCGCCCGCCTTAGGGCGTGGCCCCTACTCTCGTGAGCCCACCGTAAGGAGGTTGACGCTCTTCTTTTGCCGCAAGAAAGCTAATATTCGGAAAAAAGTCACGGCGAAGGTTTCAGGCCAATCGGAGTTACGGATCTCCATATATATATGAAACGGTGAAACAGAGCCAGAATAGAACGTAGAACCAGAGAGAAACATAGAGATAGATCCAATCTCGGAGGGGCTCTTTCCCCTCCCATGCCATGGAGGCCAAGGACCAGAGGGGAAACCCTTCTCCCATCTAGGGAGGAGGTCAAGGAAAAAGAGGAAGAAGGGGGCCCCTCTCCCCCTCTCCTCCGGTGGCGCCGGAACGCCGCCGTGGCCATCATCATCATCATCACCGCGATCTTCACCGACACCTCCGCCATCTTCACCAACATCTCCATCACCTTCCCCCTTCTATCTACAGCGGTCCACTCTCCCACAACCCGCTGTACCCTCTACTTGAACATGGTGCTTTATGCTTCATATTATTATCCAATGATGTGTTGCCATCCTATGATGTCTGAGTAGATTTTCGTTGTCCTATCGGTGGTTGATGAATTGCTATGATTGATTTAATTTGCTTGTTGGTTATGTTGCTGTCCTTTGGTGCCCATCATATGAGCGCGCGCGTGGATCACACCATAGGGTTAGTTGTATGTTGATAGGACTATGTATTGGAGGGCAAGAGTGACAGAAGCTTCAACCTAGCATAGAAATTGATGCATACGGGATTGAAGGGGGACCAATATATCTTAATGCTATGGTTGGGTTTTAACTTAATGAACATTAGTAGTTGCGGATGCTTGCTAATAGTTCCAATCATAAGTGCATGGAATTCCAAGTAAGGGATGACATGCTAGCAGTGGCCTCTCCCACATAATACTTGCTATCGGTCTAGTAAAGTAGTCGATTTCTTAAGGGACAATTTTACAACTCCTACCAACACTTTTCCACACTCGCTATATTTACTTTAGTTGCTTCTTTACCTTAACATCCCCTAGTTTTATTTTCTTGCTCTTTACTTTCTTGCAAGCCTTTCCGAAAACACCTACAAAGTATATCTAGTTTCATACTTGTTCTAGGTAAAGCGAACATCAAGCGTGCGTAGAGTTGTATCGGTGGTCGATAGAACTTGAGGGAATATTTGTTCTACCTTTAGCTCCTCGTTGGGTTCGACACTCTTACTTATCGAAAACTGTTGCGATCCCCTATACTTGTGGGTTATCAGGGGCGCGCCCCCCCCAAGCCCAATCCAAATTGGGAGGGCCGGCCCCCCTTTCCTTCCTCTTCCTTCCTCTTCCTTCCCTCTCCCTCTCCAAATAGGAAAACGAGGAGTCCTACTCCTGGTGGGAATAGGACTCCCCCCTTGGGCGCGCCTCCTCCCCTTGGCTGGCCCTCTCCTCCCCTCCTTTATATACGGAGGAGAGGGGCACCCCATAGACACAACAATTGATCTCTTGGATCTTTTATCCGTATGTGGTGCCCCTCTCCACCATAGTCCACCTCGATAATATCATAGCAGTGCTTAGGCGAAGCCCTGCGATGGTGGAACATCAACATCATCACCACGCCGTTGTGCTGACAAAACTCTCCCTCAAAGCTCGGCTGGATCAGGGTTCGAGGGACGTCATCGAGTTGAACGTGTGCAAAACTCGGAGGTGTCATGCATTCGGTACTTGATCGGTCGGATCATGAAGACGTATGACTACATCAATCGTGTTGTGCTAACGCTTCTTCTTTCGGTCTACGAGGGTACGTGGACACACTCTCCCCTCTTGTTGCCATGCATCACCATGATCTTGCGTGTGCGTAGGAAAATTTTGAAATTACTATGTTCCCCAACACCACCCACCCGCCCTCCCCTCCCACGGCCTAGGTTTTCCGGCGATCTACACTTCTAGACAGTGAATTGTGGATTTTCCCCACTCATCTACTCTGGCGTCTTCTGATCTACATGTTTATACCCATCTCATATGGGTACTTCTGGTGGATCAACGTTGGATTTGGATTTCTCGGCGGGCTCCATCTTTGCGGATAAGGTTTTCATTTCTTGTGGGAGATCTGTCCATCCCACAGATGACACGAGCCATTTCATTATGGTTGTGTCTTTTAGCAGGCATGATTTTCATCTTAATGAAGATTCAGTGGCGGCTGCCTTGGAATCAGCAATTGGGGGATCGGCCATTGATTTGTCGGTCCAACTCATCAATGAAAAGGTATTTTAATTTATTGTTTCGTGTAAACAAGTTGGCCTCTACATCCTCCAGTTGATATTGTTTTCATGTCCGCATTTCAAATGCCATTTTCATCTTTGGGGGAATGGTGGTCCTAATTGGAAACATGAGTTAGAGATCTGGAAATAGATTCTGGTTAGTCCCTCCAAAAGGGGTGCTACTTTGGGCATGATTGCTATGCATAAACCACCGTCTAAGTATTCTCTTAGATCGGGTTCATCTTTGGGGAAGAAAATTTCCTTTGCCACGTTTCAGCAGTATCCAGCTTGTAAGGGTTATAGATATACAACTACACAACTCTGTGTTGATACGGTTTCTGAGGCCGGCTACGATGTTAATCCGCGTGAGAAAGTGATCAGGCCATCACCACCCGCGACCAACCTTCACTGGATGGTGGCGATGCCACCCATCTTGTTCGGAACGATCAACATCCCTGCCAGGAATTCTGCCGTCATATCCAGAACTGTCCCCATCTGTTTAGGCAACAAGTTACAGGTAAGACACGATATCGTGTCAACTGGTTGCGTTGCACCGGTCTCCCCGACCCAACATGGCTCACCAGCCCATCATGGCTCCGCGGCCCATCATGGCTCGCTGGCCAAACATGGTTCGCCGACCACATGTGCGCTGCTATCACCCAATCTATGCCCCAACCACTAGTGGCTCGCTTGGATAATTCTGTTTCCTCCATGGAAAAATATTCTCAGGTTGTTATGGACGTCGATCTACCGGATTCTTCTGTGGATTCTACTAGGGTTAATGAGCTCATTGATGATATTGTGTTGAACGTTTGGAAATGCCAGAACTGTTTATCTATGATTCATCATACCGGCTCGTGTACCAAGCAGGTATGTTGCCGTAGATGTTTTCGGCTGGGCCACAGGGCCAAGGGATGCTCCAACTCTGCGCCCTCCCCGACTTACAAGTGGGTCCCGCGAGTTAGTCCTGATCCACCGGGCCGGTCAGCGGAGATTTCCTCGCCCGGTGCCTCGGTTTCCCTCCCAGCTTGCCCTCTTGGGTCTTTGCCCAGTCCAATCACGCCTGCCACCCCGTCGCTTCCACCATTGCCCGCAGAGCCATCGCCCATTACGCCTCCACCGCCCACCTCGCCACCACCGCCCACCTCATCACCACCGCCCACCTCACCACCACCTACCATCCCACCTCTGTTGTTAGCCGTTGCAGATCCTGCCTCGCCACCCAGTGCATGATAGCAGCCGGCAATGGCCAACTTCGCTCTAAACCTATTGAGTTCGTCTCGCCGGGTTTCGAAATCATCGACGGCGGGCCGAGGCGCCTCCCGTGCACCTTCTTCTCTCTGAATGTGGCTCCTGATCGCCAACATGAAGACTACGCCATTGCCATCGTCGAGCCAACTCCTCTGCCTGAAGAAGTTCTCATCTTCAGAAACATGCTCAGTGATTTTGTTATCAACAACCTTGGCTGAGCCGTTCTTGATGCTCAACCTTGTATTCAAGGAGTTGGTCTCTTTCGTTTCCGTAGCCCGGTTACTAGGCAAGCTCTTGTAGATCATCCGCCGTTCGAACTAGACAATGGTAGATTTGTTCGATTTGTGCCACATGATGAGGGTATCAACTACAAAGCTACTCAAGATTTTCGTCGAGGCTAGGTGATGATTGTTGGAATTCCTCTGGATTGTAGGCGCACACAGTATATCGCAGATGCAATCAGCACTTTTGGTCATTTTCACCACTGGCACTAGGATGATCCACTGCTTGTTCGCACACTGGCATATGTTTCTTTCCTAGTGACAACTTTAGTGCCACGTGATGTAGTGTATCGTGAGTATGCAGACTTTGGTGGAGCACAGATTTCTTGGTCTGCTCCGATATATATCTTCTCTGCAGACTTTGCTGATGTTTTGCCAGCCGATGAGGAACCTATGCCTTTCAATGGTAACCCTCATCCTCTCCCTGGGCATCTGCAATTTGATAACCACAATTGGGTTATGCCTGATGTCGGATCACGGGTTCCGGCAGAACCCTTAAGGTTCAAACACTAGGGTGCGTGCGAATATCTCCCCCCTATCGATCCGCATCCTAACTTAGCCTAGATCTCACGAACTAACTCGACGAACTCGCAACACAAGGGACACAAGATTCATACTGGTTCGGGCCACCGTTGTGGTGTAATACCCTACTCCAGTGTGGTGGTGGTGGATTGCCTCTTGGGCTGAGGATGAACAGTATAAGGGGAAGAACAACCTCCTCAGGTTGAGGTGTTCTGGTGCTTGGTTCACTTGTGTGCCTGAGGATGAACTTGATGACCCCCCTGCCTATGGTGGTTGCTAGTCCTATTTATAGAGGCCCTGGTCCTCTCCCCAAATATTGAGCGGGAAGGGAGCCACCAACGGCCAATTTGAAAGGGGACAACTAGTACAAGCTATCCTGACAAAAGGTGGTCTTCGCCTGCCAAAGGTTCTGGTGGTGACGCCGTCCTGGGCTCCACGGTGACCTCCATCTTGCCGTCCTTCTGGTCTTGGTCTCATTGCACCAATATGGAAACCTTTGCTTGATGTCTCGGTACTCTACGCCTGCGCTTGCCCCCTTAGCACCAAAGAGGAAACAAGGACGCTGCGCGCGCTGGTGCCCGCCTGGTCTCGATCGTCATGGCTCATGTCACGAGAACCTCGCAAGGTTTTCCCGAGCTTGAACTCTCCGCCCCTCATGAGCAAGCCTGGCGAGGCAGCTCCTGAGGAGGTCTTGTGTCGTTCGCCTCGCGAGGCTCGCCCCTCGCGAGGCTCGGCCCCTTGCGAGGGTCTTGATTCTTTGTTGATGAAGATGGGCTGTATAGGCCCGCCAGTAAAGCCACGCCATGGGCCGCAGGTAGGCAAGTCTGGGGACCCCCATTCCCAAAACGCTGACAGTAGCCCTCGGGCCCAAGGCACGCTCGGGCTTGGCTTTGATGCGAAGCCAAGGGTCAAGTACGGACCGTCGCGGGCCCCAATAGCCTGCGGCGTCGGTCAACGTGTGGCGGTTGATTGGACGTGGGCGTCTTCGCTTCCCCATGCTGCCTTGATACCCGCCTGGCTAAACGGCCACCACAATCTACACGGTTATTCTTCCATTGCTTGTGCCATTCTCCTCTAATTCCTCTGCTCCCCCCAGACTCTGCTCCTCTTTCCAATCCGACCTTAGCTCTGCTCGCCCCTTCGCCATGGCACCGATGCAAGTGGACAAGGGGAAGAAGCCTCTGTCTTCGGCCAGTGCGCCCCTGGCCGCCGAGCCTGCAGTAGGCGGATCGCTGGTGCTCAATGATGAGGCCATGGGCAAGGTGCATCACATGCTCGCATCCAGCTTCAACGAGTGGGGAGAGATGGTGGCTTGGCCTGCATCCTATGCTCGCGTTGACCGGACGGCCACTGAGGTCCCCTTCTTCACCGACGCCCTCTGGGCCGGCTTGGTCCCTCCTTTCTCCGCCTTCCTCAATGCAGTGCTTTCCCATTGTCAGATCCACATGCTGCACCTTGATCCCCAATTGGTGACCCTTCTTGCCGTCTTCGCCTTTGTTTGTGAGGCCATGGTAGGCATTGCTCCTTCCGTGGTTCTTCTTCGCCACTTCTTCTTGCTGCACCCGATTGATCCTCGGTAGAGCTCCGGATGCCTAAGCTTTCAAGCCGTGGCAGCGATGGTCGGAGACGGGATCGACTTTGAGCTTCCACCATCCACGAGTGGGTTTCGGACAAGGTGGGTGTTTGTTGACGCCGGAGTGCTCAACCCCCTGCTCTCCTCTCCGTCTGGGCCCGCCATTCCTAACTCCGGCTGGTGCCACCGGAGGCTCGCCGATCAGTGCCTTGTCCTCGTCTGGCTCAGATTGAGATGGCTCAAAGACCTTGGTGTGACTGTGCCTATGGTGGTGAGGGAATTTGTCCGGCGCCGAATCGCTCCGCTTCAGCGCCACTCCCGGCCGATGTGGGCCTTGCTCAGCAGCCAGGACCACATGAGACTTCAGGAGTCTAAGCTCCCCCAAGAGGCACAGCGAACAGTGCTTGAGGTCCTGCGGGTGTCCCGTTGCCGGACGACTTGCTGAGGAAGGGTTGTGTTTTGTACCGCTGCTCAAACAAGATGACCTTCGCGGAGCGGATGCCCTCCTTCGACGAGTGGGGGCTGTTCCCAGCTGGCCTTGTGGGGCCCCGCGAGAACCCCATCGTCGTGGTTCCTTTCCTTGATGCTGGTGCTGAGCTCTCCCCAAGTGTTGGTGCAGGGGGCGCGCACCGCTGGGGGCCGATAGCGAAGATGCTAATATGCCGATGCCGCCCAGGGCTCTCGAAGCGCCGACCTTGGGGTCTTGTGACTCTCGCCCTGGGGCGACGGTTGAAGGGGCGACGCATCCTGTGTCTCCCGCGCTGGGGCTCCTGAGGCCTCGATAAGTCACTGCGAGGCTGCGTAGCCTAGCTCTCCTCAGCCCGGCGCTTCTGAGGCTGCCCCTCTGAGCACTTCTCCAGCCGCGCCTCATGTCGGCCTCCATGTCCAGCGCTTCGGCCGGCTGTGCGTGGACTTTGTAGAACTCCGCAAGAGAAAGGGGTCCCCGAGCTGCGGCAGCGGCACCTTTGGGCCGTTGAAATGGAGGAAGTATGTCGCCATTGACGAGTAAGTAGCTCATCTTGGTGATCTTCTGTGTGCCGCTTTCCTTCTTGACGATTGTCTCCTCATGACCCCTTCCGCCAAGGCCGTGAAATCTCCTGAGAAGCAGCTCCCTCTTGTCCTGTTACACACGCCAAGCTCGAGCGCTGCAGGCTCGTGCGCCACCCACGTCGCGGGGTCCATTGCGGGAGTTGGCCCGTCATCAGGGCGTCTTGATCTCATGCCTTCGCCGTCCTTTCTTCGCGGCCTGGCTCGGAGCGTAGAAAGCGTGCCAAGGGCTCCTCCCTTGGTCACTGTGGGCGGCTGGTTGGCTTCAATCTGGGGTCCTCTTCAAGCAGCGGGCCCCGTTTACTTCGGGCCCCTCGCAAGACCTAGCCGGCGCCTGGGGCAGCGCCAACCCCCAGCCCCCTGCTGAGAGGGGGCGCACCGCGTCGAGCGTCACCCACAGCCCCCGTAGCGGAGGGCGAGATGAGCCGTGCGCTCGAGTTCGAGCACGGGCGGAGCGTTGTTCGTCATGAGCTCTTCCAGGAGGCGATGAGCGAGATGAACCGACTCGGTGAAGAGCTTGAGGGTGTCGACGCGCGCCTCGAGGCCGAGGGTCTTCGGTTGGCGGAGTGGCACAAGCTGAAGGTGGCCATCAACCTCGGGCGCCACCAGCGTGAGCTGGACAACAGGAAGGCCGAGGCTTCTCTTGCAGCCTGCCATGAAGCCTGCTCCCGAGCTCTAGAGGAGGCTCGGGAAGCTGACCGCCGTCGCGAGGCCGTGGAGAAACGTGCGTGAGAGCTCCAAGCCTGGAGCGCTGTCTTGGATCAGCAGGTGGAGGCGCGTAGGGCTGCCCTTGCGTCGTTGAGGGGGTCGCCCGCCAACGAGGAAGAGATTCGGAAGCGCGAGGAGGTGCTGGCGCTGGAAGCCATGGAGCTCAGCCTTGAATTCAAACATTTGGAGATAAGGGAGTGCCAGGTTGCTCAGGCAGAGGACGACGTCGGCGCGCGCGAGGTCAATTCCCAGGAGGAGGTCGACTGCCGGGTGGCCGAGGCTCGCGCGGATCTCGAGGGCAGGCACAACCTGAAGCTGAAGCTTGTGGAAGCCAGGGCCACTGGTAGGACTGCTGCCCTCAAGTCCAGGTTGGTCGAGGTGGAGCAGCGCGAGGAGGCCACCGCATCAGCCCTGGCTTCGGCGTAGGTTGAGCTGGCTTCAGCCCGCGCCGAGCTGCTCTCTCTTCGGCAGCGGGTCACCGACGCCGAGTCCGTCACGCGGCAGAATAGGGACAAAGTGCTTGAGCGGCGGATGTTGGAGCGCGCGCACGCCCCCATGCTCGAGGACCTCAGGAACAGGGCCAACACCTTCCTGGGCCATATCCGCGATGAGAATGCTCCTCATCCCCATGCAAACGACTATGCCAGCCACCTTCTCTTTTTTGGGGATGTGGTGACGCGCCTGAAGAACCATTCTGAGAGGGCTTGCCAACTTGTTGAGGAGAGGAGTCGCAGTCTGCTCAGGCGCGCGTTCTCCCGCGTCTTCAGCCACCTCCGGAACATCGACCCCAACTTCGATTTTTACGCCACCATTTCTCCCGTACCGGAAGCCATCCGGGGTGACCTGGTGTAACACCCCGGATGTAACTTTCCCAATTTGTACTCCAACTCTTGCCGTTTCCGGCGTTAAGTTATTTTATTTTCTCGGGTTCGGGTCTTTGTCTCCGTGTGTTGTTGTCGTTGTCATGCATCTCATATCATGTCATCATGTGCATTGCATTTGCATACGTGTTCATCTCATACATTCGAGCATTTTCCCTGTTGTCCGTTTTGCATTCCGACGTTTCGTTCTCCTCCGGTGGTCATTTCTAGCTTTCTTTTGTGTGTGGGGATTAAACATTTCTGGATTGGACCGAGACTTGCCAAGCGGCCTTGGTTTACTACCGGTAGACCTCCTGTCAAGTTTCGTATCATTTGGACTTCGTTTGATACTCCAACGGTAAACCGAGGGACCGAAAAGGCCTCGTGTGTGTTGCAGCCCAACACCCCTCCAATTTGGCCCAAAACCCACCTAATCCTTCTCCATCATCTAGAGCGTTCGATCACGATCGCGTGGCCGAAAACCGCACCTCATTTGGACTCTCCTAGCTCCCTCTACCTATAAAACTAGCCCCTCCTCCGAAAATCCGGATCCCCCTCGTCTGAAACCCTAAAAATCCCCTTGCCGCCGCCGCCGGACAAAAATCCCACCGACGGACGTGTCCACCTCGCTCCCCCCGGCCTGTCTCCGCCCGCCACATGGCACCCGGCCACCGCCGCCGCCGCGGCCCGCACGGGCCCGAGGCCGGCCCTCCCGCGCCGCCTCCCGGGCCGCCGCTCCCGCGCACGCCGCCGCCTTCTCCTCCCGAGCCGGTGACCCGGTCCGCCGCCTCCGCCACGCTCCCGCCCA
>NC_041390.1:490346998-490397724 GCF_002162155.2 Triticum dicoccoides | reverse complement strand
GTCGGCGTCGACGGTCGCCACCGCCGCCCTGCGCGCCACCACCCGGCGCCGCGCCCGACCCTCACCGGCCGCCGCCTCCCCGCCTCTCCGGCGACCCCGCCGCCCTCCGTCGTCCTCCTCGTCGCCTCCGGCCGCCATGGCCATCTCCGGCAAGCTTCGGATCCGCCGCCGCTACAGTAGATCGCGCCGGGTGAACAGTAAACCCTAGATCCGCGCAGGGTAAATTTTCTTCTAAGTCCCGAAATCTCCGATCCAAGTGCCCATGTTCTTAGCCTCGTAACTTTGCATCCGTAGCTCCGATTCATGCATATAGCATATCAAAATGTTCATCTCAGAGAGTACATCATTTCATCCCATTGCATCATTTTCATTTGAGTTCATCTTGATGCCCGAAATGCTGTTAGAAGAGGGCTACTTGAGATAATTGTCAGATCTGCTACTCCGATTAGCCTTTTGTCATTTTTGCCATGATTATTGTGTGCATGATATGCCCATGAGTTCTACATATGTTTTGTTAAGGGTTTTGTCATCTTTCCATAGGTGCAACCCATGTATTTTTGTGATGTGTGTGGTGACTAGTGCAAGCTTGCAAAGTGGTGCACTTGGTAATTCTGTTTTCAGGGACATAGCAATTCTACTAAGTCCTTGATCTGTTTATCTCATGATGCCATATGTTCATGTTGCTTCCTAGTGATCCGTGCCTCTTTTGAGGATGATCAGTAAGGATGTTTTATTAATATTGTAGTGCTCTATCCATCCATGTCTTTGTTTGCAATTAAGGAGCACCCTAGCTTGAGTCAATCGAGCTCTACTTTTGCTACCTTGTGAATCTGGGCAGATTGTCAACTTGTTTGCAATTTTGCCGATGATGTTGTAGTTGATCCGTGCATGCTATGCTGTTGTTCTTGCCATGTCTAGCTTGCATTTTGTGTGTTCTTGATAGATGTATGCTTAGCTTTTCATGACATGCACCGTAGTGAGTGCATCGAGCTCGTAAACATGCGTACTTGAGTTATGTTTCAACATGTGCCAGTTTTCACTAAGTCTGAAAACTGATTATGTTTTTGCTATGTTCACATGCTTGCAATTGTATTTTCTGATCCCTTTTGGCTCAAGGTCACTAAGGGACTTTTGTTAAGCTCTTTGAGTAGCTCCATGCCATTCTTTACTTTACCATGTTCAGGTCCTGTAGCATATAGTTTTGTTGCTCCGAAGAGTGCTACCTGATCTGAAATTCCAGACAAGTGTTAATTTCACCAAGTTTGAGATCTGTTTACCATATGCATTTTTGCCATGCTTGTTTGAACCTGTTAGTGGATGAATTGGCCGTAGCTCAGTGCCAGACTTTTGTTAAGCATCATGAATGCATCCCTGCCATGTATTTTGTTGTCATGTTTGGGTGCTGTAGCATGTTCATCTCATTGCATTTAGATGGCTACTTGCTGTAAATCGCAGACCGGTGCCATATTTGAATCGCTTGCCATTTCCAAACCATAACTCCGATTCCATCGTTCTTTATATCGTTTTCAAGGGATTTCATCTCATCTTTCCAGTGGCACACTTGGATTCCCAAGTTGAGGCCAGGTTCATGCATTTCCTATCACATCTTGCACAGGCATCCCGCATCGCATCCCGCATAGCATATCATCTTTGCATCATCTTGCTTGATCCTTGCACGTGGTTGATTGTGTCCTTGTTGATTGTTTGTCTTGTTTGGGTAGAGCCGGGAGACGAGTTCGCTAACGAGGAGCTCGTTGAGTTTGCTTTCGAGGATCCAGTCAACTCTGACAACTGTGCAAGCAAGATGATCATACCCTCGAAATCACTACTATCTTTGCTATGCTAGTTTGCTCGCTCTTTTGCTATGCCAATGCTACGAGCCTACCACTTGCTTTCAAGCCTCCCAAATTGCCATGTCAAACCTCTAACCCACCATGTCCTAGCAAACCGTTGATTGGCTATGTTACCGCTTTGCTCAACCCCTCTTATAGCGTTGCTAGTTGCAGGTGAAGATTGGAGGCCGTTCCTTGTTGGAACATTTATTTACTTGTTGGGATATCATTATATTATCTTGCTATCTTAATGCATCTATATACTTGGTAAAGGGTGGAAGGCTCGGCCTCTCGCCTAGTGTTTTGTTCCACTCTTGCCGCCCTAGTTTCCGTCATATCGGTGTTATGTTCCCGGATTTTGCGTTCCTTACGCGGTTGGGTTATAATGGGAACCCCTTGATAGTTCGCCTTGATTAAAGCTTTTCCAGCAATGCCCAACCTTGGTTTTACCATTTGCCACCTAGCCTCTTTTTCCCTTGGGTTTCCGGAGCCTGAGGGTCATCTTATTTAACCCCCCCAGGCCAGTGCTCCTCTGAGTGTTGGTCCGACCGAGTAGACTGCGTGGCCACCTCGGGGCAACTTGAGAGTTGGTTTTACTCGTAGGATGTCTCATCTGAGTGTGCCCTGAGAACAAGATATGTGCAGCTCCTATCGGGATTTGTCGGCACATTTGGGCGGTGTTGCTGGTCTTGTTTTAACCTGTCGAAGTGTCTTGAAGAACCGAGATACCGAGCCTGATCGGAATGTCTTGGGAGGAGGTCTATTCCTTCGTTGACCGTGAGAGCTTGTCATCGGCTAAGTTGGGACTCCCCTGCAGGGATTTGAACTTTCGAAAGCCGTGCCCGCGGTTATGGGCAGATGGGAATTTGTTAATGTCCGGTTGTAGATAACTTTAACCTTAACTTAATTAAAATGAATCAACTGAGTGTGTTACCGTGATGACCTCTTCTTGGCAGAGTCCGGGAAGTGGACACGGTGTTGGAGTAATGTTTTGCGCAGGTTGCTCTCTAGTTTCTCACTCGTGCTTTGCCTCCTCTTCTCGCTCTCTTTTGCGAATAAGTTAGCCACCATATTTGCTAGCCGCTTGCTGCAGCTCCACATATATTACCTTGCCATACCCATAAGCTTAAATAGTCTTGATCGCGAGGGTGCGAGATTGCTGAGTCCCTGTGGCTCACAGATTACTATTTCACCAGATGCAGGGCCTGATGATTCCGCTCTAGGAGACGCGCTTGAGCTCAAGTGGGAGTTGGATGAAGACTCTCAACGTTACTATGTTTCCTTTCCTGATGATCAGTAGTGGTGCCTAGTTGGGGGTGATCGGGACCGTGTCACATGTTGGGTTCTCTTTTATTTTGGCGCCGTAGTCGGGCCATGAGTGTTTGGATGATGTAAAGTTATTTATGTACTTGATTGACGTGGCGAGTGTAAGCCAACTATGTTATCTCCCCTTTTATTATCATATTACATGGGATGTTGTGAAGATTGCCTAACTTGCGACATATGCCTACAATGCGATTATGCCTCTAAGTCGTGCCTTGACACGTGGGAGATATAGTCGCATCAAGGGTGTTACAAGTTGGTATCAGAGCCTTCCCCGACCTTAGGAGCCCCATTGCTTGATCGTTATTAGCAGCTGAGTTGTGTCTAGAAATTTTTTTTGAGTCATTTAGGAATTATATATCGGAGAGTTTAGGAATTATTTTTACTTCCCAGTCTCCTCATCGCTCTGGTAAGGCATCCTAACATAGAGTTTTGACTCTTCTCTTCTCAAATTTCACTAAAATTTTTTTAGGATCACGCGGGTATCTTGGAATCGTTCCGATGGTTTTATGATGAGAACATTGTCTTGGTGCCTCCTGTCAGGGGTTTAGTGGAAGTGTCCCGGGGAGTTGAGCTTTGAGGTGCTGTCATCATAATTTTATCGTTGCAGGTCTGGAATACCTGAGTTTAGTACGCCGACATCGAAAATCTCTTTTATGCAGTTCGTTGGTGAGATAACCTCGACGCCACCCAGTACTGGGGCGGGAGTTCAGGAGTATCGCCATAACTTGTATAACGGATGCTTTTCGAAGGTTGAGGTAGATGGTTTCCGAAGGTTTCTTGGTTATGTGTTGAAGGATGGATACAGCTGGATGTAGGATTTGCTAGATTTGGGTGAGATATTATGCTTCCCCTGTATCCCCAACACCTGACTGCATAACCAGAAAGGTTCGGGAGTTTCATAGGTGGGAATTCTTGTAGCTCTAGTTCTTCTTCCACGGATATTGGTTTGAGATTGGGATTTCTTACCGATTATTCGTTCTTGATCCGTACCTTGTTGATTTATTTCTCTACCTTAATTCTACGTGGCTTCTCAATTTATGGATATGTGACCATTTCAAAAGGAATGCATTCGTTCATTTTGTTCGGATGTGAAGACTATATGTGTTGCAATTTTCATTCCGTTGGAATCAGCTTCAATATTGTCTACCAATGTGCTAATGGTGGTCAACCTCTTCAGGATGGCTCCTCCAACGCGCACGACTCTGAATCCTGATCCGCCACCACCTCCACCTCCTCCGGAGGCATGTCAAGCTGTGATGGCCGCAACCAATGCTAACACACAGTTGATCATGCAAATTCTTCAAGAGCGCAATCAAGGCAACCTAGGCAACAATCAGAATCACTTTGCTACACTCAACCAGTTCCTTGCTAACGGGCCAAAGACTTTCAGCAATTGTGTTGAGGCAACCAATGCTGACGATTGGCTTGTGGATCTGTGCAAGCATTTCGAGTGCAGTAACGTCAGGCCTGAGGACTTTGTCAAGTTCGCTTCCTTCCAACTCAAAGATCAAGCTACAAAATGGTTCCAGCAGTACAAAGATTCCAGAGGTGGACGTGTTATCACTTGGGATGATTTCCGTCGAGATTTCCGAGCTCATCATATTCCTCAGAGCGTGGTTGAAAGCAAGCGTGAGGAATTCCGCAACCTGAAGCAAGGCTCTTTGTCTATCTATGACTACAACAAGTTGTTCCAGAAGCTCGCCCGCTTTGCCAAGCAGGACGTCCCTGATGAGAAGAGCATGATATACCAGTTCAGGGGTGGTCTCAGAGAAGAAATTCAGCTAGCTCTTGTTCTCTTTGAGCCCTTGAGGTACGATGAGTTCTACAACATGGCACTGAAGCAAGAGGCTGCTCAATTGAGATGTGATGCTTCCAAGAAGCGAGTCAGAGATGTTACTCCTTCTTCCTCTACTCAAGTGGCCAAGCAGCAGAAGTATTGGCTTCCTCCTCCTCCGTTCCGTCAGCCGTATCAGCAGAAGAGCAAAGGTGGCAGTGGTTCTTCTCACCCACCCAACCCTGGCTTTCAGAACAAGACTTCGTCTCAAGCTCCAAGATCGAGTGCTCCGTATCACCGTCCGCTTTCAGAGGTCACGTGCAACAAGTGCCAACAGAAGGGTCACTATGCCAACAAGTGTTTCAACCAGAGGCGTCTTCCTCCTCCTCCTCCTGTCAGATTGGCAAGTACAGCTGTGGTCAAGCATAACCCCAAGCATGCCAAGGTCAATTTGATGAACGCAGCCCAGGCAGAGGACTCGTCAGATGTGATCATGGGTAACCTTCCAGTTAACGATATTCCTGCTAAAGTACTTTTTGACACTGGTGCATCGCATTCCTTTTTGTCATGTCCTTTTGCATCGAAGCACAATGTTGATACTGAGATCATGCCCAAAGTCATGCAAGTGGTTTCTCCTGGCAAGCTTTTGTCTTCTAGTTTGGTTGCTCCCAACATCTCTATCACATTGGGTGACTACAAGTTTCTCTCTTCTCCGGTGGTACTTGGTAACTCGGATATTGATCTTATTCCTGGAATGGATTGGCTTTCTAAGCACAAGGCACATCTTGATTGTGCAGCAAGGCACATTCAATTGACCCATTCGTCTGAGGATGTAATTGTCTTTGCCGCTCGAGATAATACCATCCGTCTGTTTTCTCTCAATGAGAAGGGTGAACTAGATGCTATCTCGCAAATTCCAGTCGTTTGCGAATATCAAGACGTCTTTCCAGAAGAGCTTCCAGGAATGCCTCCGCACCGGCCAGTTGAATTCGTTATTGATCTTAAGCCTGGCACGGAACCTGTGTGCAAACGCCCTTACAAGCTCGGACCTGAAGAGTTGAAGGAGCTGAAGAAGCAACTCGATATTCAAGATAAAATGGGTCTCATCCGACCTAGTTCTTCTCCATGGGGTTGTGGTGTTCTTTTTGTGAAGAAGAAGGATGGAACGGACCGACTTTGTGTTGACTACCGTCCATTGAACAAGAAGGCCATCAAGAACAAATATCCACTTCCCAACATCAATGAGCTGTTCGAACAACTCAAAGGTGCCCAAGTATTCTCCAAGCTTGATCTCCGTATGGGTTATCATCAGATTCGTATCCGTGAGCAAGATATTCCCAAGATGGCTTTTAGGACAAGCTTTGGTTCTTATGAATACACTCTCATGTCTTTTGGCCTTGTCAACGCTCCTCCGACATTCTCTCGCATGATGAACTTCATCTTCAACGTCTACACCAATGACTTCGTTTTGGTCTATCTCGACGACATTCTGGTTATCTCGAAGAACAAGGAAGATCATGCCAAGCACTTGTGTTTGGTTCTTGATAAGCTCATGGAACATCAGTTCTACGCCAAGTTCTCCAAGTGTGAATTTTGGCTCGATGAGGTTCTTTATCTTGGTCATATCATCTCTGCCAAGGGCATTGCTGTGAATCCTGAGAAGGTGTCTACAATTGTGAATTGGGAACCTCCTCAGAACGTGAAGCAACTCCGTAGCTTCCTCGGTCTCGCAAGCTACTGCCGAAGATTCGTTGAAAACTTTTCTAAGATCGCGAAGCCTCTCTCAAATCTTCTCCAGAAGCACGTCAAGTACGTTTGGTCTCCGAAGTGTGACATTGCTTTCAACACTTTGAAAGAGAAATTGATCACTGCTCCAGTTTTGACTCCGCCTGATGAATCCAAGCCGTACGAGGTCTTTTGTGATGCCTCTCTCCAAGGTCTTGGCGCAGTATTGATGCAAGAGAAGAAAGTTGTTGCTTATACATCTCGCCAATTGAAGCGCAATGAGAAGAACTACCCCACTCATGATCTCCAGTTGGCGGTAGTTGTGCATGCTCTTTTGACTTGGAGACATCTTCTATTGGGAAGAAAAGTGGACATTTTCACTGATCACAAGAGTCTCAAGTACATCTTCACTCAGCCTAATCTCAACCTCAGGCAAACTCGATGGGTCGAAATGATTCAAGAGTATAATCCGAGTATCGAGTATACTCCAGGCAAGGCCAATGTGATTGCTGACGCTTTGAGCAGGAAAGCGTATTGCAACAGTCTGATTCTCAAGCCTTATCAACCCGAGCTTTGTGAAGCTTTCCGCAAACTTAATCTGCAAGTTGTTCCTCAAGGTTTCCTCGCCAACCTTCAAGTCTCTCCTACCTTGGAAGATCAGATTCGCCAAGCCCAGCTTCTTGATGCTATGGTGAAAAAGGTGAAGATTGGGATTGCCAAGAGTCAACCCAAGTATAAGTGCTACCGCCTTGATGACAAGGACACTCTCTTCTTCGAGGATCGTATTGTTGTACCCAAAGGTGACCTCCGTAAAGTGATCATGAACGAGGCTCACAATTCTCTCCTCTCCATCCACCCTGGGAGCACGAAGATGTATCAGGACCTTAAACAGGCTTACTGGTGGACTCGAATGAAGCGCGGGATTGCTCAATTCGTGAATGAATGTGATGTCTACAGAAGAGTGAAGGCAGAACACCAAAGGCCAGCTGGTCTCCTCCAACCTCTTGCCATTCCAGAATGGAAGTTTGACCACATTGAAATGGACTTCGTGACTGGGTTTCCAAAGTCCAAGCGTGGCAATGATGCTATATTCGTTGTCATCGACAAACTCACCAAAGTGGCTCTCTTTCTGCCTATCAAAGAGTCGATCACTGCAGCTCAATTGGCGGAACTCTATACCTCTCGTATTGTCTCTCTGCACGGTATTCCTCAAGTGATCTCTTTAGACCGTGGCAGCATCTTTACCTCAAAGTTTTGGGATTCTTTTTAGAAGGCCATGGGCACCAACATCCGCTTCAGCACATCTTTCCATCCTCAAACTAGCGGTCAAGTCGAGCGTGTCAACCAGATTCTTGAAGATATGCTCAGGGCTTGTGTGATCTCCTTCGGCATGAAGTGGGAGGATTGTCTTCCTTATGCTGAATTCTCCTACAACAACAGTTTTCAAGCAAGTTCGGGCAAGGCCCCATTTGAAATTCTGTATGGCATGAAGTGCCGTACCCCTCTCAACTGGTCTGAAACCGGTGAACGTCAGCTTTTGGGTAATGACTTAATCACAGAGGCAGAAGAAATGTGCAAAGTCATTCGAGATAACCTCAAAGCAGCCCAATCCCGTCAGAAGAGCTACTATGATAGTAAGCATCGTGATTTGGCTTTCGATATCGGAGATCATGTTTACCTCCGTGTCTCTCCTATGAAAGGTACTCGTCGCTTCGGTATCAAAGGGAAGCTTGCCCCCAGATACGTGGGACCTTTCAAGATTGTCAGTAAGAGAGGCGACCTCGCCTATCAACTCGAGCTTCCTTCAAACTTTGCAAATGTTCATGACGTGTTCCATGTCTCTTAGCTCCGAAAGTGCTTCAAGACTCCTGACCGCATCGTCAACTTCGAGGACATTGAGCTCCAAGAAGATCTCTCCTATCGTGAGCACCCAGTTGCTATTCTTGAAGAGACTGAACGCAAGACTCGCAATAAGTCAATCAAATTCCTCAATGTCAAGTGGACCATTCCGACCGTGAAGCTACCTGGGAACGCGAGGATCACCTCCATTCTGAGTACCCGGCGTTCTTTCAGTCCTAGATCTCGGGACGAGATCCTTTCGTAGTGGTGGAGTGTTGTAACACCCCGGATGTAACTTTCCCAATTTGTACTCCAACTCTTGCCATTTCCGGCGTTAAGTTATTTTATTTTCTCGGGTTCGGGTCTTTATCTCCGTGTGTTGTTGTCGTTGTCATGCATCTCATATCATGTCATCATGTGCATTGCATTTGCATACGTGTTCATCTCATGCATTCGAGCATTTTCCCCGTTGTCCGTTTTGCATTCCGGCGTTTCGTCCTCCTCCGGTGGTCATTTCTAGATTTCTTTCGTGTGTGGGGATTAAACATTTCCAGATTGGACCGAGACTTGCCAAGCGGCCTTGGTTTACTACCGGTAGACCGCCTGTCAAGTTTCGTATCATTTGGACTTCATTTGATACTGCAACGGTTAACCAAGGGACCGAAAAGGCCTCGTGTGTGTTGCAGCCCAACACCCCTCCAATTTGGCCCAAAACCCACCTAATCCTTCTCCATCATCTAGAGCATTCGATCACGATCGCATGGCCGAAAACCGCACCTCATTTGGACTCTCCTAGCTTCCTCTACCTATAAAACTAGCCCCACCTCCGAAAATCCGGATCCCCCTCATCTGAAACCCTAAAAATCCCCTCGCCGCCGCCGGACAAAAATCCCACCGATGGACGTGTCCGCACCGCTCTCCCCGGCCTGTCTCCACCCGCCACGTGGCACCCGGCCACCGCCGCCGCCGCGGCCCGCACGGGCCCGAGGCCGGCCCTCCCAAGCCGCCTCCCAGGCCGCCGCTCCCGCGCCCGCCGCCGCCTTCTCCTCCCGAGCCAGCGACCCGGTCCGCCGCCTCCGCCGCGGTCCCGCCCGGCCGGACCTCACCGCCGTTCCTCGTCGGCGTCGACGGTCGCCACCGCCGCCCTGCGCGCCACCACCCGGCGCCGCGCCTGACCCTCAACGGCTGCCGCCTCCCCGCCTCTCCGGCGACCCCGCCGCCCTCCGCCGTCCTCCTCGTCGCCTCCGGCCGCCATGGCCATCTCCGGCGAGCTTCGGATCCGCCGCCGCTACAGTAGATCGCGCCAGGTGAACAGTAAACCCTAGATCCGCGCGGGGTAAATTTTCTTCTAAGTCCCGAAATCTCCGATCCAAGTGCCCATGTTCTTAGCATCGTAACTTTGCATCCGTAGCTCCGATTCATGCATATAGCATATCAAAATGTTCATCTCAGAGAGTACATCATTTCATTCCATTGCATCATTTTCATTTGAGTTCATCTTGATGCCCGTAATGCTGTTAGAAGAGGGCTACTTGAGATAATTGTCAGATCTGCTACTCCGTTTAGCTTTTTGTCATTTTTGCCATGATTATTGTGTGCATGATTGGCCCATGAGTTCTACATATGTTTTGTTAAGGGTTTTGTCATCTTTCCATAGGTGCAACCCATGTATTTTTGTGATGTGTGTGGTGACTAGTGCAAGCTTGCAAAGTGGTGCACTTGGTAATTCTGTTTTCAGGGACATAGCAATTCTACTAAGTCCTTGATCTGTTTATCTCATGATGCCATATGTTCATGTTGCTTCCTAGTGATCCGTGCCTCTTTTGAGGATGATCAGTAAGGATGTTTTATTAATATTGTAGTGCTCTATCCATCCATGTCTTTGTTTGCAATTAAGGAGCACCCTAGCTTGAGTCAATCGAGCTCTACTTTTGCTACCTTGTGAATCTGGGCAGATTGTCAACTTGTTTGCAATTTTGCCGATGATGTTGTAGTTGATCCGTGCATGCTATGCTATTGTTCTTGCCATGTCTAGCTTGCATTTTGTGTGTTCTTGATAGATGTATGCTTAGCTTTTCATGACTTGCACCATAGTGAGTGCATCGAGCTCGTAAACATGCGTACTTGAGTTATGTTTCAGCATGTGCCAGTTTTCATTAAGTCTAAAAACTGATTATGTTTTTGCTATGTTCACATGCTTGCAATTGTATTTTCTGATCCCTTTTGGCTCAAGGTCACTAAGGGACTTTTGTTAAGCTCTTTGAGTAGCTCCATTCCATGCTTTACTTTACCATGTTCAGGTCCTGTAACATATAGTTTTGTTGCTCCGAAGAGTGCTACCTGATCTGAAATTCCAGACAAGTGTTAATTTCACTAAGTCTGAGATCTGTTTACCATATGCATTTTTGCCATGCTTGTTTGAACCTGTTAGTGGATGAATTGGCCGTAGCTCAGTGCTAGACTTTTGTTAAGCATCATGAATGCATCCCTGCCATGTATTTTGTTGTCATGTTTGGGTGCTGTAGCATGTTCATCTCATTGCATTTAGATGGCTACTTGCTGTAAATCGCAGATCGGTGCCATATTTGAATCGCTTGCCATTTCCAAACCATAACTCCGATTCCGGCGTTCTTTATATCGTTTTCAAGCGATTTCATCTCATCTTTCCAGTGGCACACTTGAATTCCCAAGTTGATGCCAGGTTCATGCATTTCCTATCACATCTTGCACAGGCATCCCGCATTGCATCCCGCGTAGCATATCATCTTTGCATCATCTTGATTGATCCTTGCACATGGTTGATTGTGTCCTTGTTGCTTGTTTTTCTTGTTTGGGTAGATCCGGGAGACGAATTCGCTAACGAGGAGCCCGTTGAGTTTGCTTTCGAGGATCCAGTCAACTCTAACAACTGTGAAGGCAAGATGATCATACCCTCGAAATCACTACTATCTTTGCTATGCTAGTTTGCTCGCTCTTTTGCTATGCCAATGCTACGATGCCTACCACTTGCTTTCAAGCCTCCCAAATTGCCATGTCAAACCTCTAACCCACCATGTCCTAGCAAACCGTTGATTGGCTATGTTACCGCTTTGCTCAGCCCCTCTTATGGCGTTGCTAGTTGCAGGTGAAGATTGGAGGCCGTTCCTTGTTGGAACATTTATTTACTTGTTGGGATATCATTATATTATCTTGCTATCTTAATGCATCTATATACTTGGTAAAGGGTGGAAGGCTCGGCCTCTCGCCTAGTGTTTTGTTCCACTCTTGCCGCCCTAGTTTTTGTCATATCGGTGCTATGTTCCCGGATTTTGCGTTCCTTACACGGTTGGGTTATAATGGGAACCCCTTGATAGTTCGCCTTGATTAAAGCTTTTCCAGCAATGCCCAACCTTGGTTTTACCATTTGCCACCTAGCCTCTTTTTCCCTTGGGTTTCCGGAGCCTGAGGGTCATCTTATTTAATCCCCCCAGGACAGTGCTCCTCTGAGTGTTGGTCCGACCGAGTAGACTGCGGGGCCACCTCGGGGCAACTTGAGGGTTGGTTTTACTCGTAGGATGTCTCATCTGAGTGTGCCCTGAGAATGAGATATGTGCAGCTCCTATCGGGATTTGTCGGCACATTCGGGTGGTGTTGCTGGTCTTGTTTTAACCTGTCGAAGTGTCTTGAAGAACCGAGATACCGAGTCTGATCGGAACGTCTTGGGAGGAGGTCTATTCCTTCGTTGACCGTGAGAGCTTGTCATGGGCTAAGTTGGGACTCCCCTGTAGGGATTTGAACTTTCGAAAGCCGTGACCGCGGTTATGGGCAGATGGGAATTTGTTAATGTCCGGTTGTAGATAACTTTAACCTTAACTTAATTAAAATGAATCAACTGAGTGTGTTACCATGATGGCCTCTTCTCGGCGGAGTCCGGGAAGTGTACACGGTGTTGGAGTAATGTTTTGCGCAGGTTGCTCTCTAGTTTCTCGCTCGTGCTTTGCCTCCTCTTCTCGCTCTCTTTTGCGAATAAGTTAGCCACCATATTTGCTAGTCGCTTGCTGCAGCTCCACATATATTACCTTGCCATACCCATAAGCTGAAATAGTCTTGATCGCGAGGGTGCGAGATTGCTGAGTCCCTGTGGCTCACAGATTACTATTTCACCAGATGCAGGGCCTGATGATTCCGCTCCAGGTGACGCGCTTGAGCTCAAGTGGGAGTTCAACGAAGACTCTCAACGTTACTATGTTTCCTTTCCTGATGATCAGTAGTGGTGCCTAGTTGGGGGTGATCGGGACCGTGTCGCATGTTGGGTTCCTTTTATTTTGGCGCCGTAGTCGGGCCATGAGTGTTTGGATGATGTAATGTTATTTATGTACTTGATTGATGTGGCAAGTGTAAGCCAACTATGTTATCTCCCCTTTTATTACCATATTACATGGGATGTTGTGAAGATTGCCTAACTTGCGACATATGCCTTCAATGCGATTATGCCTCTAAGTCGTGCCTCGACACGTGGGAGATATAGTCGCATCGAGGGTGTTACACCTGCGCGGTGGGTTGAAGACAATGTGGATGCGCTGGTCAGGGCCTTCGCTTCTGACGACGACGGGGTAGTGGTTGTGGCAGACGAAGGCGACGTGGTTGACGACGACGACGTCGGCGCCGGTGAAGGTGGAGGCGACGCCAACGATGACGACAGCGATGCCAGCGGTGCATCAGAAGATGACATGGGGGACGCAACGAGCGACATATTCGGCTGATCCCTTGTTCCCCTGCCGTTTACCCTGTAAAAACTTGGACGTGGCCCCGGAAGATTGTAAGAACATTTTGAGATGGGGAGCCCCTCATGTAATGAATCGTAGCTTTTGTCCTTCTGTGTCAAATTGGGTACGCGTCTTCACGGGCTTACATATGCTGGGGCAAGGTCGTTGTTGTGGTTTACCTTAGCTTGGACGAGCCCAAAACCGGCCCAAGATATTATGGGTTTTGAGGAGCTCCTGAGGAGTTCACCGACGCGCCCGAGGGGGCCGCGTGATAAGCGAGCGCTATCCACGGCTCGGTGCATGCGTGGCTCGTGTGCTTCAGGCCCAGCCCGACTCGCGAGGGGCCCGTGAGGGGGGAGTAACTGGTGCAAACTCCGAAATAAGGCAAGAACCAGACTGCGAGAAATAGCTCGAACGAGAAAAGGCATCCCCCCCGCGCGCATCAAATAAAATTCAACTTCAACTTAAATCCAAATCCAGAAGGCAGGGTTATAGAAAAGAGATCCAAAGCAAATGGCCGCGTCCGGCGCCTAGTCTGGTCTTCGACGTCTTCTCACCAGCACGGAGCTAAGTGCTGCCACTGGGCGTGGGAGGGAGCCCCCGAGGCTCGAGGGCGGCTCTCCTGAGGCTCCGGGGTGTGTACAACCCCACTCATTATTACGTGAGAGTGTCACGGGCGGCGATCTTCACAGGCGTGAGCCTTACTTCATATCGCGTGACGAGGGCCCCGCCTTGCGCCTCCCCCTACCATCGCTGGGATGACCGGAAACCAGGATGGCCCAACGAGGGCAGAGGGGACGCCAGCGGCGCCCTCGGCGACCACGAGTACTCTGCCCGGGAGAGGTCGCCGTCGCCACCCCGGCAGAGGGCCTACCTCTGGGTGTCGCCTTGCTCTGTGCGACGCGGGGAGGGCCCCTGCTCCTGGCCCCTTATACTCAGCCCCCAGCGGGTCTCTCCTGTCGGGGCGGGCATCGCCATGCTAGAACCATCGTCCGGCGTCGTGACCTGGTTCATCTGCGACTCATGGTTAGCGTAAGCTTGCCCCTGAGAGATTAATGGTACCATGTATCTGTTGTCGACGGCGTGGCCGGCAGGGCTCTCTGGCGGCTCCTGGAAGGCTTTAGCTCCTAATGCCTCCTCCCATCCTGGCCCGAGGAACGAGCCGGGGTCGTCCTCTGACATGTACTCCTGATCCATCATGCGGGGCACGTAGGCCTCCGAGGCCGCTGCCTCGAAGACCTCGCCGAAGTGCCCCATGCGCCACGTCGCTCGGCCTGTCACGCTGTCCTGAGGATGGCGGGGCGGTGCTCCGATGGGGCCGCGTGCGATGACGCTCGTGCCCGCGCCCATCCGAGGTGGCTCGGATGCGAGGGGGCGCCCTCCGCCATGGACCATGCTGATGTCGACGAAGCCCCCGGGCGCACTTGGGGGTACGCGGGCGCGGCGAGGCCCGCCGTGGGATCCTGCCGCTGCCTGGGCATGAGCTGGTAGCAGAAGGGCAGTGCTCCCGTGGCCGCCGCGTCCAGGAGCTCGGCGACGAGTTACAGCAGTGTATCCCGGCCGCTCTCCATCAGCCGGCACCGCAGAAGCTCTCGAGCCACTGTGAGCACGGCCCGCATGTTCGCCTGCTCCCTCCTGGTGTGCGGTGCCGTCGCTGCGGTGTGGCTTGCGGCCCTTGCAGCAGCTCGCATCTGTCGGGGGGTAAGAGCAGATGGTGAGTGGCCGCGCCGCCCACGCCCTGCGACGTTTAGTGCGCGTGGCTCCTGAGACGTGGGGTTGAGGTCTTCCTGGGCAGGCGGCACCGCTCGGGTGGGCCAGGCCGCCCATCGGTCGTCGTCAGCCCTCGGTTCGCCGGACATTCGGGATCATGGAGCGTCGACGGATCGTCTGGTGGGGAAGAAGCTCTAGCGCACCCCTACCTGACGCGCCAAATGTCGGACCACAGGTTCCGGCAAAACCCTTAAGGTTCGAACACTAGGGTGCACGCGAAGATCTCCCCCTATCAATCCGCGTCCTAACTTAGCCTAGATCTCACGAACTAACTCGATGAACTCGCAACACAAGATTTATACTGGTTTGGGCCACCGTTGTGGTGTAATACCCTACTCCAGTGTGGTGGTGGTGGATTGCCTCTTGGGCTGAGGACGAACAGTACAAGGGGAAGAACAACCTCCTCAGGTTGAGGTGTTCTCGTGCTTGGTGCACTTGTGTGGCTGAGGATGAACTTAATGGTCCCCCTGCCTATGGTGGTGGCTAGTCCTATTTATAGAGGCCCTGGTCCTCTCCCCAAAATATTGAGCGGGAAGGAAGCCAACAAAGGCCAATTTGAAAGGGGACAACTAGTACAAGATATCCTGACAAAAGGTGGTCTTCGCCTGCCAAAGGTTCTGGTGGTGATGCCGTCCTGGGCTCCAAGGTGACCTCCGTCTTACCGTCCTTCTGGTCTTGGTCTTGTTGCACCAATATGGAAACCTTTGCTTGATGCCTCAGTACTCTGCGCCTGCGCTTGCCCCCTTAGCACCAAAGAGGAAACAAGGACGCTGCGCGCGCTGGTGCCCGCCTGATCTCGATCGTCATGGCTCATGTCACGAGAACCTCGCGAGCTTTGCCCGACCTTGAACTCTCCGCCCCTCATGAGCAAGCCTGGCGAGGCCGCTCCTGAGGAGGTCTTGTGCTGTTCGCCTCGTGAGGGTCTTGATTCTTTGTTGATGAAGATGGGCCATATAGGCCCGCCAGCAAAGCCACGTCGTGGGCCACAGGCAGGCAAGTCTGGGGACCCCCGTGTTGGGGAACGTAGTAATTTCAAAAAATTTCCTACACACACGCATGATCATGGTGATGCATAGCAACGAGAGGGGAGAGTGTCGTCCACATACCCTCGTAGATCGTTAAGCGGAAGCGTTATGACAACGCGGTTGATGTAGTCGTACGTCTTCACGATCGACCGATCCTCAGTACCAAACGTACGGCACCTCCGCGTTCAGCACACATTCAGCTCGGTGACATCCCACGAACTCACGATCTAGTAGGGCTCGGGGAAGAGTTTCATCAGCACGACGGCATGGTGACGATGTTGATGAAGATACCGCAGCAAGGCTTCGCCTAAACACCGCTACAGTATGACCGAGGTGGATTATGGTGGAGGGGGCACCGCACACGGCTGGGAGAGATCTTTACGATCAACTTGTGTGTCTAGAGGTGCCCCTGCCCCCGTATATAAAGGAGCAAGGGGGGAGAGGCGGCCGGCCAGGAGGAGGCGCGCCAAGGAGGAGTCCTACTCCCCCTCCTTTCCTAGTTGGAGTAGGAGAAGGGGGAAGGAGGAGGGAGAGAGGAAGGAAAGGGGGTACCGCCCCCTCCTTGTCCAATTCGGACTAGAGGGAGAGGGGGCGCGTGGCCTGCCCTGGCCGCCCCTCCTCTTCTCCACTAAGGCCCATCTTGGCCCATTAAACCCCCCGGGGGGGGGGGTTCCGGTAACCCCCGATACTCCGGTAAAATTCCGATTTCACCCGGAACACTTCCGATATCCAAATATAGGCTTCCAATATATCAATCTTTATTTCTTGACCATTTCGAGACTCCTCGTCATGTCCGTGATTACATCCGGGACTCCGAACTTCCTTCGGTTCATCAAAACACATAAACTCATAATATAACCGTCATCGAACTTTAAGCGTGCGTACCCTGCGGGTTCGAGAACTATGTAGACATGACCGAGAGATGTCTCCGGTCAATAACCAATAGCGGAACCTAGATTCTCATATTGGTTCCTACATATTCTACGAAGATCTTTATTGGTCAAACCGCACAACACTATACGTTGTTCTCCTTGTCATCGGTATGTTACTTGCCCGAGATTCGATCCTCGGTATCCAATACCTAGTTCAATCTCATTACCGTCAAGTCTCTTTACTCGTTCCGTAATACATCACCCTGTAACTAACTCATTAGTTATCATGCTTGCAAGGCTTATAGTGATGTGTATTACCGAGAGGGCCCAGAGATACCTCTCCGACAATCAGAGTGACAAATCCTAATGTTGATCTATGCCAACTCAACAAGTACCATCGGAGACACCTGTAGATCACCTTTATAATCACCCAGTTACGTTGTGACGTTTGGTAGCACACAAAGTGTTCCTCTGGTATTCGGGAGTTGCATAATCTCATAGTCATAAGAACATGTAAAAGTCATGAAGAAAGCAATAGCAGTAAACAAACGATCAAGTGCTAAGCTAACGGAATGGGTCAAGTCAATCACATCATTCTCCTAATGATGTGATCCCATTGATCAAATAACAACTCATGTCTATGGTTAGGAAACTTAACCATCTTTGATCAATGAGCTAGTCAAGTAGAGACATACTAGTGACACTATGTTTGTCTATGTATTGACACATGTATTATGTTTCCAGTTAATACAATTCTAGCATGAATAATAAACATTTATCATGAAATAAGGAAATAAATAATAACTTTATTATTGCCTCTAGGGCATATTTCCTTCAGTCTCCCACTTGCACTAGAGTCAATAATCTAGATAACACAGTAATGATTTTAACACCCATGTAGCCTTGGTGCTTATCATGTTTTGCTCGTGGAAGAGGCTTAGTCAATGGGTCTGCAACATTCAGATCCGTATGTATCTTGAAAATCTCCATGTCTCCCACTTGGAGTTGATCCCGAATGGAGTTGAAGCCTCTCTTGATGTGCTTGGTTCTCTTGTGAAATCTGGATTCCTTTGCCAAAGCAATTGCACCAGTATTGTCACAAAAGATTTTCATTGGACCCGATGCACTAGGTCTGACACCTAGATCGGATATGAACTCCTTCATCCAGACTCCTTCATTCGCTGCTTCCGAAGCAACAATGTACTCCGCTTCACATGTAGACCCCGCCACGACGCTCTGTTTTGAACTGCTCCAACTGACAGCTCCACCGTTGAAGATAAACACGTATCTGGTTTGCGATTTAGAATCGTCCGGATCAGTGTCAAAGTTTGCATCAATGTAACCATTTACGATGAGCTCTTTTTCACCTCCATAAACGAGAAACATATCCTTGGTCCTTTTCAAGTACTTCAGGATGTTCTTGACCGTTGTCCAGTGATCCACTCCTGGATTACTTTGGTACCCCCTGCTAGGCTAATAGCAAGGCACACATCAGGTCTGGTACACAACATTGCATACATAATAGAGCCTATGGCTGAAGCATAGGGAACACTTTTCATTTTCTCTCTATCTTCTGCAGTGGTCGGGCATTGAGTCTTACACAACTTCACACCTTGTAACACAGGCAAGAACCCTTTCTTAGCTTGATCCATTTTGAACTTCTTCAAAACTTTATCAAGGTATGTGCTTTGTGAAAGTCCAATTAAGCATCTTGATCTATCTCTATAGATCTTGATGCCCAATATATAATCAGCTTCACCGAGGTCTTTCATTGAAAAACTTCTATTCAAGTATCCTTTTATGCTGTCCAGAAATTCTATATCATTTCCCATAAACTATATGTCATCCACATATAATATTAGAAATTCTACAGAGCTCCCACTCACTTTCTTGTAAATACATGCTTCTCCAAAATTCTGTATAAGACCATATGCTTTTGTCACACTATCAAAACGTTTATTCCAACTCCGAGATGCTTGTACCAGTCCATAAATGGATCGCTGGAGCTTGCACACTTTGTTAGCTCCCTTTGGATCGATAAAACCTTCAAGTTGCATCATATACAACTCTTCTTCTAGAAATCCATTCAGGAATATAGTCTTTACATCCATTTGCCAAATTGCATAATCATAAAATGCGGCAATTGCTAACATGATCCGGATGGACTTAAGCATCGCTACGGGTGAGAAGGTCTCATCGTAGTCAACTCCTTGAACTTGTCGAAAACCTTTTGCAACAAGTCGAGCTTTGTAGACAGTAACATTACCGTTAGCGTCTGTCTTCTTCATGAAGATCCATTTGTTCTCGATGGCTTGTCGATCATCGGGCAAGTCAACCAAAGTCCACACTTTGTTCTCATACATGGATCCCATCTCAGACTTCATGGCCTCAAGCCATTTTGTGGAATCTGGGCTCATCATCGCTTCTTCATAGTTCATAGGTTCATCATGGTCAAGTAACATGACCTCCAGAACTGGATTACCGTACCACTCTGGCCCGGATCTTGCTCTGGTTGACCTACGAGGTTCGGTAGTAACTTGATCTGAAGTTTCATGATCATCATCATTAGCTTCCTCACTAATTGGTGTAGATGTCACAAGAACCGGTTTCTGTGATGAACTATTTTCCAACAAGGGAGCAGGTACAATTACCTCATCAAGTTCTACTTTCCTCCTACTCACTTCTTTCGAGAGAAAGTCCTTCTCTAGAAAGGATCCATTCTTAGCAACGAATATTTTGCCTTCGGATCTATGACAGAAGGTGTACCCAATAGTTTCCTTTTGGTATCCTATGAAGACACATTTCTCCGATTTGGGTTCGAGCTTATCAGGTTGAAGCTTTTTCACATAAGCATCGCAACCCCAAACTTTAAGAAACGACAACTTCGGTTTCTTGCCAAACCATAGTTCATAAGGCGTTGTCTCAATGGATTTTGATGGTGCCCTATTTAACATGAATGCAGCCGTCCCTAAAGCATAAGCCCAAAATGATAGCGGTAAATTAGTAAGAGACATCATAGATCGCACCATATCTAGTAAAGTACGATTACGATGTTCGGACACACAATTACGCTATGGTGTTCCGGGTGGCGTGAGTTGCGAAACTATTCCGCATTGTTTCAAATGTAGGCCAAACTCGTAACTCAAATATTCTCCTCCACGATCAGATCGCATAAACTTTATTTTCTTGTTACGATGATTTTCCACTTCACTCTGAAATTCTTTGAACTTTTCAAATGTTTCAGACTTATGTTTCATTAAGAAGATATACCCATATCTCCTCAAATCATCTGTGAAGGTGAGAAAATAACGATACCCGCCGCGAGCCTCAATATTCATCGGACCACATACATCAGTATGTATGATTTCCAATAAATCTGTTGCTCGCTCCATAGTTCCGGAGAACAGTGTTTTAGTCATCTTGCCTGTAAGGCATGGCTCGCAAGTACCAAGTGATTCATAATCAAGTGATTCCAAAGTCCATCCGTATGGAGTTTCTTCATGCGCTTTATACCAATATGACCCAAACGTCAGTGCCACAAATAAGTTTGCACTATCATTATCAACTCAGCATCTTTTGGCTTCAACATTATGAATATGTGTATCACTACTATCGAGATTCAACAAGAATAGACCACTCTTTAAGGGTGCATGACCATAAAAGATATTACTCATATAAGTAGAACAACCATTATTCTCAGATTTAAATGACTAACCGTCTCGCATCAAACAAGATCCAGATATAATGTTCATGCTTAACGCTAGCACCAAATAACAATTATTTAGGTCTAAAAATAACCCCGAAGGTAGATGTAGAGGTAGCGTGCCGACGACGGTCACATCGACTTTGGAACCATTTCCCACGCGCATCGTCACCTCGTCCTTAGCCAGTCTTCGCTTAATCCATAGTCCCTGTTTCGAGTTGCAAATATTAGCAACAGAACCAGCATCAAATACCCAGGTGCTACTGCGAGCTCTGGTAAGGTACACATCAATAACATGTATATCACATATACCTTTGTTCACTTTGCCATCCTTCTTATCCGCCAAATACTTGGGGCAGTTCCGCTTCTAGTGACCAGTCTATTTGCAGTAGAAGCACTCAGTCTCAGGCTTAGGTCCAGACTTGGGTTTCTCCTGAGAAGCAACTTGTTTGTCGTTCTTCTTGAAGTTCCCCTTCTTCTTCCCTTTGCCCTTTTTCTTGAAACTGGTGGTCTTATTAACCATCAACACTTGATGCTCCTTCTTGATTTCTACCTCTGCAACCTTTAGCATCGCGAAGAGCTTGAGAATAGTCTTATTCATCCCTTGCATATTATAGTTCATCATGAAGCTTTTGTAGCTTGGTGGCAGTGATTGAAGAACTCTGTCAATGACACTATCAACAGGAAGATTAACTCCCAGTTGAGTCAAGTGATTATGATACCCAGACATTTTGAGTATATGCTCACTGACAGAACTATTCTCCTCCATCTTGCAGCTATAGAACTTATTGGGGACTTCATATATCTCAATCCATGCATTTTCTTGAAATATTAACTTCAACTCTTGGAACATCTGATATGCTCAATGACGTTCAAAACGTCATTGAAGTCCCGGTTTTAAGCCATAAAGCATGGCACACTGAACTATCGAGTAGTCATTAGCTTTACTCTGCCAAACGTTCTTAACGCTGTCAGCAACATCTGCAGCAGGCCTGGCACCCAGCGGTGCTTCCAGGATGTAATTCTTCTATGCAGCAATGAGGATAATCCTCAAGTTACGAACCCAGTCCATGTAATTGCTACCATCATCTTTCAACTTTGCTTTCTCAAGGAATGCATTAAAATTCAACGGAACAACAGCACGGGCCATCTATCTACAACAACATAGATAAGCAAAATACTATCAGGTACTAAGTTCATGATAAATTTAAGTTCAATTAATCATATTACTCCCTCCATTCACTTTTGTAAGTCATTTCACACAACTCAAAATGGGCTGTTTTGTACATTGTCTGAAATGTCTTCGAGGTCTTATAAAAGTGAACAGAGGGAGTACTTAAGAAATCCCACTTAGATAGACATCCCTCTAATCATCTAAGTGATCATGTGATCCATATCAACTAAACCATAACCGATCATCACGTGAAATGGAGTAGTTTTCAATGGTGAACATCACTATGTTGATCATATCTACTATATGATTCACGCTCGACCTTTCGGTCTCAGTGTTTCGAGGCCATATCTGCATATGCTAGGCTCGTCAAGTTTAACCCGAGTATTCTGCGTGTGCAAAACTGGCTTGCACCCGTTGTAGATGGACGTAGAGCTTATCACACCCGATCATCACGTGGTGTCTCGACACAACGAACTTTGGAAATGGTGCATACTCAGGGAGAACACTTTTATCTTGAAATTTAGTGAGAGATCATCTTATAATGCTACCGTCAAACAAAGTAGAATAAGATGCATAAAGGATAAACATCACATGCAATCAATATAAGTGATATGATATGGCCATCATCATCTTGTGCTTGTGATCTCCATCTATGAAGCACCGTCATGATCACCATCATCACCGGCGCGACACCTTGATCTCCATCGTAGCATCGTTGTCATCTCGCCAACTATTGCTTCTATGACTATCGCTACCGCTTAGTGATAAAGTAAAGCAATTACAGGGCGATTGCATTGCATACAATAAAGCGACAACCATATGGCTCCTGCCAGTTGCTGATAACTCTGTTACAAAAAATGATCATCTCATACAATAAATATAGCATCATGTCTTGACCATTTCACATCACAACATGCCCTGCAAAAACAAGTTAGACGTCCTCAACTTTGTTGTTGCAAGTTTTACGTGGCTGCTACGGGCTGAGCAAGAACCGTTCTTACCTACACATCAAAACCACAATGATAGTTCGTCAAGTTGGTGCTGTTTTAACCTTCTCAAGGACCGGGCGTAGCCACACTCGGTTCAACTAAAGTTGGAGAAACTAACACCCGCCAGCCACCTGTGTGCAAAGCACGTCGGTAGAACCAGTCTCGCGTAAGCGTACGCGTAATGTCGGTCCGGGCCGCTTCATCCAACACTATCGCCGAACCAAAGTATGACATGCTGGTAAGCAGTATGACTTGTATCGCCCACAACTCACTTGTGTTCTACTCGTGCATATAACATCTACGCATAAAACCTGGCTCGGATGCCACTGTTGGGGAACGTAGTAATTTCAAAAAATTTCCTACGCACACGCAGGATCATGGTGATGCATAGCAACAAGAGGGGAGAGTGTCGTCCATGTACCCTCGTAGACCGTTAAGCGGAAGCGTTATGACAACGCGGTTGATGTAGTAGTACGGCTTCACGATCGACCGATCCTCAGTACTAAACGTATGGCACCTCCGCGTTCAGCACACGTTTAACTCGGTGATGTCCCGCGAACGCACGATCCAGTAGATCTCGGGGAAGAGTTTCGTCAGCACGATGGCGTGGTGACGGTGTTGATGAATCTACCGCAGTAGGGCTTCGCCTAAACACCGCTACAGTATGACCGAGGTGGATTATTTATGGTGGAGGGGGGCACCGCACACGGCTGGGAGAGATCTTTACGATCAACCTGTGTGTCTAGAGGTGCCCCCTGCCCCCATATATAAAGGAGCAAGGGGGGAGAGGCGGCCGGCCAGGAGGAGGCGCGCCAGGGAGGAGTCCTACTCCCACCGGGAGTAGGACTCCCTCCTTTCCTAGTTGGAGTAGGAGAAGGGGGAAGGAGGAGGGAGAGAGGAAGGAAAGGGGGCGCCGCCCCCCTCCTTGTCCTATTCAGACTAGAGGGAGAGGGGGCGTGCGGTCTGACCTGGCCACCCTCCTCTTCTCCACTAAGGCCCATCTTGGCCCATTAAACCCCCGGGGGGTTTCCGATAACCCTTAGTACTCCGGTAAAATCCCGATTTCACCTGGAACACTTCCGATATCCAAATATAGGCTTCCAATATATCAATCTTTATGCCTCGACCAATTCGAGACTCCTCGTCATGTCCGTGATCACATCCGGGACTCCGAAATTCCTTCGGTTCATCAAAACACATAAACTCATAATATAACCGTCATCGAACTTTAAGTGTGCGGACCCTATGAGTTCGAGAACTATGTAGACATGACCGAGACATGTCTCTGGTCAATAACCAATAGAGGAACCTGTATGCTCATATTGGTTCCTACATATTCTACGAAGATCTTTATCGGTCAAACCGCATAACACTATACATTGTTCTCTTTGTCATCGGTATGCTACTTGCCCGAGATTCGATCGTCGGTATCCAATACCTAGTTCAATCTCGTTACCGGCAAGTCTCTTTACTCGTTCCGTAATACATCACCCTGTAACTAACTCATTACTTATCATGCTTGCAAGGCTTATAGTGACGTGTATTACCGAGAGGGCCCATAGATACCTCTCCGACAATCGGAGTGACAAATCCTAATCTTGATCTATGCCAACTCAACAAGTACCATCGGAGACACCTATAGAGCACCTTTATAATCACCCAGTTACGTTCTGACGTTTGGTAGAACACAAAGTGTTCCTCCGGTATTCGGGAGTTGCATAATCTCATAGTCATAAGAACATGTATAAGTCATGAATAAAGCAATATTAGTAAACAAACGATCAAGTGCTAAGCTACCAGAATCGGTCAAGTCAATCACATCATTATCCTAATGATGTGATCCCATTGATCAAGTAACAACTCATGTCTATGGTTAGGAAACTTAACCGTCTTTGATCAATGAGCTAGTCAAGTTGAGGCATACTAGTGACACTATGTTTGTCTATGTATTCACACATGTATTATGTTTCCGGTTAATACAATTCTAGCATGAATAATAAACATTTATCATGAAATAAGGAAATAAATAATAACTCTATTATTGCCTCTAGGGCATATTTCCTTCACCCCATTCCCAGAGCGCCGACACTTGAGTTTCCTGAGATTGGTTGGGATGAGTTGCCACCACCAGAACATGATCATGTTCCACCTCATCAGGATGATCCACACAATCAGAAGAATGTTGAGCAGTAGGATCTTGTTGATGAAAACCAAGTTGATGCGAATCAGTCGCAAGAGTCGGTCATACTACAAGTTTCAGATGTTTCTATTAATGATGATGATCCAGCAGCTGATATAGTGATCTATCAACCCCCGGCCGCACCAATGCAACCTCCACTTCGTATTGGACATGTTCTTACTGTATTTGGCAGTTATGCAGTGGCAGCGCACTTTTCAGAGGATAATGCCGTCACACTTCACCGCTGAAATTCCTAAGTTTGTGTTCAAGTATGATATTGGGTCCCTCCTGCTGGCTAAGCGATCCTGGGATTTATGTTACATTGGTTCAGAATTCATCTTTACTCTGCAACCTCTGTCTGACTCATCTTACTGCATTCCTCACCGTGCATCTCCTATCAAGAGACCAGTTGCAAGGGCCCTTTGCTTTGATGATCTTTCTGAACCTGTCACTGAGTCTTTCAGGTTCACTTCTGCCCCAAAAATGAGTATCAAACATGGCCGGAAGCCGAAGTTTGCTAAAGTTTTGGTGGACACAGAGGTTAGTCACAGTGCACGTCTCAGTGCCCTACGCGATGGCTATCGTACAGCCCAAGCAGCGACTCTAGCAAGACCAAGTCGCCTCACACGCTGAAGAAATGGAAAACCAAGTCAACACAGTCAGATTGGAGCTCGTCAGTACCTCCACCAACGCCTATTGCAGACCTTTAGCGTATTGGGGCTCGTCTATGCATCGCTCCTGAGAAGATCTCCGTGAATAAGCTTGTGGCTGATCCAGCTAACTCCACCAGCAACAATAGTTCTGATGATTTGTTGCATCTGGCAGCTTTCTGGTCTATGGCGTACCACCTTAAATGCCATCTATCTTTATCTATGTTTTCTTATTTTGAACTTTGTCATTTTTCTATGCTTAGCTGGTTCGTGTAGGTCATTGTGTGGTCTACTTTTGCTGCACTCTCTTATGGTTTGTAATGAATCAGTACGGGTTTAAAGACTGGAAGGTTTTATGTTGGAACGTGCGTGGTCTTAATTCTGAAGCGCGACAACTTGCTGTTAAACAAAAGATTGATGAAAGTGGTTGCTCTGTGGTCTATCTCCAAGAAACAAAGTGTACGCATATCGATCATAGGTTCATTAGGAGGTTTTATCCGTGATGTTTTGATAACTTTTCTTATGTGCCATCGGTGGGTGCCTCGGCTGGCATGGTCATTATTTGGAACTCCTCCTTTTTTGAGGGAAAATTGATTGAGGCAAAGCCTTATGGCATCACCGTGGAATTCCACTCTAGGCATACCTCTGAAGTCTGGACCCCAGTCTCTGTTTATGACCCATGTCAGGGTCCGGCCCGTGATGAATTCGTGCAGTGGTTATACAACCTCGACATTAATTGTGATGATAATTGGCTTCGTTTGGGCGATTTCAATTTTATGCGGTCGCTAGAAAACCGTAATTTACCTGGTGGTAATGTTAGTGACATCTTTCTGTTTAACAAAATTATTGGTCATTTGGGTCTTGTTGAGCCAATAAAAGGAAGACAGTTCACTTGGTCAAATATGCAATCTGAGCCTTTACTGGAACAAATTGATTGGTCTTTTACTTCAGTTGCATGGACTTCAGATCACCCTAACATGCTGGTTTTGCCTCTTGCACGCACTGCTCCTATCATGTGCCTTGCGTGGTCATGATTGCCACTGCCATTCCTAAGGCTAAGATTTTTCGTTTTGAAAACTATTGGATTGACTTGCCCAGTTTTAATGAATGTGTTACTCAAGTTTGGAACACGACAGTGGGTAGGGCTTCGACTGCTTTAACTATATCTTCTAAATTTAAAGCTCTTCGGTATGCCCTCACGAAATGGCATTTAAACCTCTCCACAGTTAAGGCGCTCGTTTTAGATTGCAACAAAGTCATTCTTTATTTTGACGGGTTGGAGGAGATCGGGTCTTTGAGTAGGCCAGAGTTTAATTTCAGGCGAATTGTGAAATTGCATCTGGAGGATATTTTGCATTGGCAATTTGTTTATTGGAAGCAACGTTGTACAATAAGAAGCATTAATGTTGGTGAGGAAAATTCAAAATTTTCATGCCATGGCAACTGAAAGGTTTTGGTGGAACACAATTTCTTCAGTCAAGAATTCTGCAGGTGAGGTGGTCTCTGATCACCAACACTTGGCTGGCATGTTTTGGTTGGATTTTACCGGCGTATGGGCCAAGCAAAAGGCATACACATGGGATTTGATTTGGACACCTTAATTGAGCGTGTTGATGGTCTGGAGGATCTATCTCAACCATTCATGGATTCTGAGGTCGAGTCTATAATTAAGTGCATGCCAACTGATCGTGCACCTGGTCCCGATGGCATTACTGGCTTCTTCTTAAAGAAGTGTTGGCCAATCCTCAAGGAGGATTTCATGAAACTTGTCAAGGAGTTTTATGAGGGGAGGTGCAATTTGGAATGTCTGAATACGTCTTTAATTACACTTATTCCAAAGAATCTAAGCCCTGAGGTGGTTGGTGATTTTCGGCCAATCTCATTGACCAACACGTGCTTGAAGTTTTTAACTAAACTGTTGGCTAATCGTCTACAGAAAGTGATCCTCAGGTACATCCACCGTAATCAGTATGGTTTTCTTCGGTGTTGATCTATTCAAGATTGCTTGGCTTGGTGTTTTGAGTATATACACCAATGTAAGGCTTCGAAGCAGCCCATAATCCTTCTCGAGCTTGATTTCACGAAGGCATTCGATATAATTGAGCATGAAGTTATTCTCAGAATTTTACAATGCAAGGGTTTTGACAGTCGTTGGACGGGCTGGACTAATAGCATCTTGTCTACGGGATCTTCTTATGTACTCTTAAACAGAGTGCCGGGCAATCACTTAGTCTGCATAACGAGCGTACGTCAAGGTGATCCTCTATCTCCGTTATTATTTGTGATTGCGGTTGACTTACTTCAGTCCATGGTCAATGAGATGTGTGCCAGGAACATTCTGACATTGCCAATACCAACTAGCTCTAATGACTACCCGACTGTCCAATATGCGGACGACACCCTAATTGTCCTGCCGACGATCAACGATCAACTCATTGCCTTCAAGGAGATGCTTGACACTTTTGCGGCGTCAACAGGCCTGCGTGTCAACTTCAGTAAATCCTCTCTTATTCCAATCAATATGAGTGATGAGGAGGGTGCTAGGGTCGCTTCTTTTCTCGAATGTGATGTTGGTTCCACGCCATTCACATATCTAGGGTTGCCAATGGGAACTTCTAGACCTACAATCTATGATCTGCTACCTCTGGTTGATCGCATTAAGCGTCATTTATCTGCATCCTCATGCTTGCTAAACCAAGGGAGCCGGCTACAATTATTGCAGTCGGTGTTGTGTTCCATGCCAATTTTTTACTTGTGTACACTATCTCTTCCCAAGGGCATATTACAGCAAATAGAGTGAATCATGCGACAATGTATGTGGAGAGGAAACACAGATAACCCTCGACAATCATTAGCTGCATGGGACTTGGTTTGTCGCCCTAAGAAGCACGGTGGTCTAGGTGTTCTTAATTTGGGTATTCAAAATGAGGCTTTGTTGCTCAAGCATCTCTTCAAGTTCTTTAACAGAGTTGATGTGCCTTGGGTCACATTAATTTGGGACAATTATTACGCCTCATCACCGCCACAAAGCACGCAGAGCTGTGGCTCATTTTGGTGGCATGATGTCATGCAGTTATATGATAAGTTTTGCAAGCTAGCTATTCCACAAGTTCATGCAGGCAACACAGTGCTTTTTTGGCTCGATCGATGGCAACTGGGTAATCGTGTTGTCTTATTGCATGAATGTTTCCCATGGCTCCATTCCTTTGTGATTGATGGTATGATCACTATCAAAGATTTTTTGGAACAGCGTGATGCATCCGATCACTTCCACTTGCCGCTGTCTCCGGAGGCTTATTCTGAGCTCATGCAACTTCAGGCCCTACTGCCTTTGATCAACCTGGATGAGGAGAGGAAGGATATTTGGAAATGGCCATCTAAATCTGGTTATTTTAAGTCAAAGATTTACTATGAGTCCTGCTTCTCCCACCTAGTGGTTGATACCATTTTTAAATGGATTTGGAAGTGTGCATGCATGCTCAAGTTCAAGGTGTTTGGCTGGCTTCTTTTAATGTACCGTTTGAATACTAGGGATATGATGCAGCACCGACACTGGATCATCCAGGATGACACATGTGTGCTATGCAACTGTGCTCTCCAAGAAGATCGGGCTCATCTTTTCTTTGCTTGCAAGTTCAGTCAAAGGGTTTGGAATTATCTTGGGATTTCTTGGACTGTTCAGCTGAACCACACCACTTATGAGATGGCTCAATCAGCTAGGAGGGACTTGGGTCTTCCTTTCTTCATAGAGGTGGTCTTCACTGCTTCATGTAATATTTGGATACAAAGAAATGGGAAGATCTTCAGAAATGAGCAGCCTTCCTTTAGATCTTGGAGGAGAAACTTTATTCATGACATCTCTCTTTTGTCTCATAGAATTAGGTGTAAATATAAAGATAGCTTAATCTCTTGGATAGCTAACCGATACATATCCAATGTATCTATAATTTTTGATTGCTCCATGCTATATTATCTTCTATTTTGGACATTATTGGGCTTTATTATACACTTTTATATTATTTTTGGGACTAACCTACTAACCGGAGGCCCAGCCTAGAATTGCTGTTTTTGCCTATTTTAAGGTTTCGAAGAAAAGGAATATCAAACGGAGTCCAAACGGAATGAAACCTTCGGGAACGTGATTTTTGGAATGAACAAGATCCAGGAGACTTGGACCCCACGTCAAGAAACCAACAGGGAAGCCACGAGGTAGGGGGCATGCCTACCCCCCCAGGCACGCCCTCCACCCTCGTGGGCCCCCTATTGCTCCACCGACGTACTCCTTCCACCTATATATACCCACATACCCCCAAACGATCAGAGACGGAGCCAAAACCCTAATTCCACCGCCGTAACTTTCTGTATCCATGAGATCCCATCTTGGGGCCTGTTCTGGAGCTCCGCCGGAGGGGGCATCAATTACGGAGGGCTTCTACATCAACACCATAGCCTCTCCGATGAAGTGTGGGTAGTTTACCTCACACCTACGGGTCCATAGTTATTAGCTAGATGGCTTCTTCTCTCTTTTTGGATCTCAATACAAAGTTCTCCCCCTCTCTTGTGGAGATCTATTCGATGTAATCTTCTTTTGCGGTGTGTTTGTTGAGACCGATGAATTGTGGGTTTATGATCAAGTTTATCTATGAACAATATTTGAATCTTCTCTGAATTCTTTTATGTATGATTGGTTATCTTTGCAAGTCTCTTCGACTTATCAGTTTGGTTTGGCCTACTAGATTGATCTTTCTTGCAATGGGAGAAGTGCTTAGCTTTGGGTTCAATCTTGTGGTGTCCTTTCCCAATGACAGTAGGGGCAGCAAGGCACGTATTGTATTGTTGCCATCGAGGACAACAAGATGGGGTTTTGATCATATTGCATGAATTTATCCCTCTACATCATGTCATCTTGCTTAAGGCGTTACTCTGTTCTTATGAACTTAATACTATAGATGCATGCTGGATAGCGGTTGATGTGTGGAGTAATAGTAGTAGATGCAGGCAGGAGTCGGTCTACTTGTCTTGGACGTGATGCCTATATACATGATCATACCTAGATATTCTCATAACTATGCTCAATTCTGTCAATTGCTCAACAATAATTTGTTCACCCACCGTAAAATACTTATGCTCTTGAGAGAAGCCACTAGTGAAACCTATGGCCCCCGGGTCTATCTTCATCATATTAATCTTCCAACACTTTTTTATTTCCTTTGCCTTTTACTTTGCATCTTTATCATAAAAATACCAAAAATATTATCTTATCATATCTATCAGCTCTCACTCTCGTAAGTGACCGTGTAAGGATTGCCAACCCCTTATCGCGTTGGTTGCGAGGATTTATTTGTTTTGTGTAGGTGCGAGGGACTCGCGCATTGCCTCCTACTGGATTGATACCTTGGTTCTCAAAAAGTGAAGGAAATACTTACGCTACTTTGCTGCATCACCCTTCCCTCTTCAAGGGAAAACCAACACAGTGCTCAAGAGGTAGCAAGAAGGATTTCTAGCGCCGTTGCCGGGGAGGTCTATGCAAAAGTCAACATACCAAGTACCCATCACAAACCCTTATCTCCTGCATTACATTATTTGCCATTTGCCTCTCGTTTTCCTCTCCCCCACTTCACCCTTGCCGTTTTATTCGCCCTCTCTCTCTACCCCCCCTCTCTTTCTCTATTTGCCTCTTTTTGCCCGTTCCTTGTTTGCTTGTGTGTTGGATTGCTTGCTTGTCACGATGGCTCAAGATAACACTAAATTGTGTGACTTTACCAATACCAACAACAAGATTTTATTAGCACTCTGATTGCTCTTCTTACCGATGCTAGATCTTGTGAAATTAATGCTGCCTTGCTGAATCTTGTCATGAAAGATCTGTTTTCCGTCCTTCCTAGTGAAGATGCCGCTACCCATCTAAATAGCTTCGTTGATTTGTGTGATATGCAAAAGAAGAAAGATGTGGACAATGATATTGTTAAATTGAAGCCATTTCCTTTTTCTCTTAGAGATCATGCTAAAGCTCGGTTTTCGTCTTTGCCTAAAAATATTATTGATTCTTGGAATAAGTGCAAAGATGCTTTTATCTCTAAGTATTTTCCTCCCGCTAAGATCATCTCTCTTAGAAACGATATTATGAATTTTAAGCAACTTAATCACGAACATGTTGCACAAGCTTGGGAGAGGATGAAATTAATGATACGTAATTTCCCAACACATGGTTTGAATTTGTGGATGATTATACAAAAATTTTACGCCGGATTGAATTTTGCTTCTAGAAATCTTTTAGATTCGGCCGTGTGAGGCACTTTTATGGAAATCACTTTAGGAGAAGCTACTAAACTCCTAGATAATATTATGGTTAATTATTCTCAATGGCACACTGAAAGATCTACTAATAAAAAAGTGCATGCGATAGAAGAAATTAATGTTTTGAGTGGAAAGTTGGATGAACTTATGAAATTATTTGCTACTAAGAGTGTTTCTTCTGATCCTATTGATATGCCTTTGTCTACTTTGATCGATAATAATAATGAATCTATGGATGTGAATTTTGTTGGTAGGAATAATTTTGGTAACAACGCGTATAGAGGAAGCTTTAATCTTAGGCCTCATCCTAGTAATTCCACTAATAATTATGGTAATTCCTGCAACAATTCTTATGGAAATTTTAATAAGATGCCCTCTGAGTTTGAGATTAGTGTTAAGGAATTTATGAATTCACAAAAGAATTTCAATGCTTTGCTTGAAGAGAAATTGCTTAAAGTTGATGATTTGGCTAGGAAAGTTGATAGAATTTTTCTTGATGTTGATTCTTTAAATCATAGATCTATTCCTCCTAAGCATGATATCAATGAGTCTCTCAAAGCCATGAGAATTTCCATTGATGAGTGCAAAGAAAGAACCGCTAGGATGCGTGCTAAGAAAGATTCCTTTATAAGAGCATGTTCTTCTAGTTTCCATGATAATAAAGATGAAGATCTAAAAGTTATTGATGTGTACCCTATTAAATCTTTGTTTTGCAATATGAATCTTGATAATGATGGGACTGAATATGATCCACCTTTACCTAGAGGGCGTTCCAAAAATTCGGAGTTTTTAGATCTTGATGCTAAAATTGATAGAAGTGGGATTGAAGAGATCAAAACTCTAGATGTTAATGAACCTACTATTTTGGATTTCAAGGAATTTAATTATGATAATTGCTCTTTGATAGATTGTATTTCCTTGTTGCAATCCGTGCTAAATTCTCCCCATGCTTATAGTCAAAATAAAGCTTTTACCAAACATATCGTTGATGCTTTGATGCAATCTTATGAAGAAAAACTTGAGTTGGAAGTTTCTATCCCTAGAAAACTTTATGATGAGTGGGAACCAACTATTATTAAAATTAAATATCATGAAGGCTATGCTTTGTGTGATTTGGGTGCTAGTATTTCCACGATTCCAAAGACTTTGTGTGATTTGTTAGGTTTCCGTGACTTTGATGATTGCTCTTTAAACTTGCACCTTGTGGATTCCACTATTAAGAAACCTATGGGAAGAATTAATGATGTTCTTATTGTTGCAAATAGGAACTAAGTGCCCGTAGATTTTATTGTTCTTGACATAGATTGCAATCCTTCATGTCCTATTATTCTTGGTAGACCTTTCCTTAGAACGATTGGTGCAATTATTGATATGAAGGAAGGAAATATTAGATTCCAATTTCCGTTAAGGAAAGGCATGGAACACTTTCCTAGAAAGAAAATTAAATTACCTTATGAATCTATTATGAGATCCACTTATGGATTGCCTACCAAAGATGGCAATACCTAGATCTATCCTTGCTTTTTATGCCTAGCTAGGGGCGTTAAACGATAGCGCTTGTTGGGAGGAAACCCAATTTTATTTTTATTCCTTGCTTTTTACTCCTGTTTAGTAATAAATAATTTATCTAGCCTCTGTTTTGGTTGTGTTTTTTGTGTTTAATTAGTGTTTGTGCCAAGTAGAACCGTTAGGAAGACTTGGGGAAAGTCTTGTTAATCTTTCTGTAAAAAACAGAAACTTTAGCGCTCACGAGAACTGCTGCAATTTTTATTTGGAAAGTGATATTTAGTTAATTCTTTTTTAAGATGCTTAATAGATAAATTACTCACGTCCAGATATTTATTTTAGAATTTTTTTGGTTCCAGATCTTGCGCTAGATACAGATTACTACAGACTGTTCTGTTTTTGACAGATTCTGTTTTTCATGCGTTGTTTGCTTATTTTGATGAATCTATGGCTAGTAAAATAGTTTATAAACCATAGAGAAGTTGGAATAAAGTAGTTTTAACACCATTATAAATAAATAATGAGTTCATTACAGTACCTTAAAGTGGTGTTCTGTTTTCTTTCGCTAACGGAGCTCACGAGATTTTCTACTTTAAGTTTTGTGTTGTGAAGTTTTCAAGTTTTTGGTAAGGATTTGATGGATTATGGAACAAGGAGTGGCAAGAGCCTAAGATTGGGGATGCCCATGGCACCCCCAAGATAATCTAAGGGCACCAAAAATCCAAAGCTTGGGGATGCCCAGGAAGGCATCCCCTCTTTCGTCTACTTCCATCGATAACTTTACTTGGAGCTATATTTTTATTCACCACATGATATGTGTTTTGGTTGGAGCATCTTGTATGATTTGAGTCTTTGCTTCTTAGTTTACCACAATCATCTTTTCTGTACACACCTTTTGAGAGAGACACACATGATTCGGAAATTATTAGAATACTCTATGTGCTTCACTTATATCTTTTGAGTTATATAGTTTTGCTCTAGTACTTCACTTGTATCTTTTAGAGCACGGTGGTGGATTTGTTTTATAGAAACTATTGTTGTCTCATGCTTCACTTAGATTATTTTGAGAGTCCTACAAAATAGCATGGTAATTTGTTTTAATTATGTTAGGCATTCAAGATTAATAATAAAATTCTCTTATGAGTGTGTTGAATACTAAGAGAAGTTTGATACTTGATAATTGTTTTGAGATATGGAGATGGTGATATTAGAGTCATGCTAGTTGAGTAGTTGTGAATTTGAGAAATACTTGTGTTAAAGTTTGTGATTCCCATAGCATGCACGTATGGTGAACCGTTATGTGATGAAGTCGGAGCATGATTTATTTATTGATTTTCTTCCTTGTGAGTGGCGGTCGGGGACGAGCGATGGTCTTTTCCTACCAGTCTATCCCCCTAGGAGAATGCGTGTAATACTTTGCTTTGATAACTTGTAGATTTTTGCAATAAGTATATGAGTTCTTTATGACTAATGTTGAGTCCATGGATCATACGCACTCTCACCCTTCCACCATTGCTAGCCTCTCTAATACTGCACACCTTTCGCCGGTATCATACACCCACCATATACCTTCCTCAAAACAGCCACCATACCTACCTATCATGGCATTTCCATAGCCATTCCGAGATATATTGCCATGCAACTTTCCACCGTTCCATTTACTATGACACGCTCCATCATTGTCATATTGCTTTGCATGATCATGTAGTTGACATTGTATTTGTGGCAATGCCACCATTCATAATTCTTTCATACATGTCACTCTTGATTAATTGCATATCCCGGTACACCGCCGGAGGCATTGACATAGAGTCATATCTTGTTCTAAGTATTGAGTTGTAAGTAAATAAAAGTGTGATGATCATCATTTTTAGAGCATTGTCCCAAGTGAGGAAAGGATGATGGAGACTATGATTCCCCCACAAGTAGGGATGAGACTCTGGACGAAAAAAAGAGGCCATAAAAAAGAAGGAGAAACGGCCCAAATAAAAAAATGTGAGAGAAAAAGAGAGAAGAGACAATGCTACTATCCTTTTACCACACTTGTGCTTCAAAGTATCACCATGATCTTCATAATAGAGAGTCTCCTATGTTATCACTTTCATATACTAGTGGGAATTATTCATTATAGAACTTGGCTTGTACATGCCAATGATGGGCTTCCTCAAATTTCCCTAGGTCTTCGTGAGCAAGCGAGTTGGATGCACACCCAATTAGTTCCTTTTGTTGAGCTTTCATATACTTATAGCTCTAGTGAATCCGTTGCATGGCAATCCCCACTCACAAACATTGATATCTATTGATGGGCATCCCCATAGCTCATTGATACGCCTAGTTGATGTGATACTATCTTCCCTTTTTCGTCTCCTCCACAACCACCATTCTATTCCACCTAAAGTGCTATGTCCATGGCTCGCGCTCATGTATTGCGTGAAGATTGAAAAACTTTGAGAACACCAAAAGTATGAAACAATTGCTTGGCTTGTCATTGGGGTTGTGCATGATTTAAATACTTTGTGTGGTGAAGATAGAGCATAGCCAGACTATATGATTTTGTAGGGATAATTTTCTTTGGCCATGTTATTTTGAAGAGACATAATTGCTTAGTTAGTATGCTTGAAGTATTATCATTTCTATGTCAATATTGAACTTTTGTCTTGAATCTTTCGGATCTGAATATTCATACCACAATTAATAAGAATTACATTGAAAATATGCCAAGTAGCATTCCACATCAAAATTCTGTTTTTATCATTTACCTACCTCGAGGACGAGCAGGAATTAAGCTTCGGGATGCTTGATACATCTCCAACATATCTATAATTTTTCATTGCTCCATGCTATATTATCTTCTATTTTGAAAATTATTGGGCTTTATTATGCACTTTTATATTATTTTTGGGACTAACCTACTAACCGGAGGCCCAGCCCAGAATTGCTGTTTTTTTGCCTATTTTAGGGTTTCGAAGAAAAGGAATATCAAACGGAGTCCAAACGGAATGAAACCTTCGGGAACGTGATTTTTGGAACGAACAAGATCCAGGAGACTTGGACCCTACGTCAAGCAACCAACAGGGAAGCCACAAGGTAGGGGCGCGCCTACCCCCCCAGGCGCGCCCTCCACCCTCGTGGGCCCCCTGTTGCTCAACCGACGTACTCCTTCCTCCTATATATACCTACGTACCCCCAAACGACCAGAGACGGATCCAAAACCCCAATTCCACTGCCGTAACTTTCTGTATCCATGAGATCCCATCTTGGGGCCTGTTTTGGAGCTCCGCTGGAGGGGGCATCGATCACGGAGGGCTTCTACATAAACACCATAGCCTCTCCGATGAAGTGTGAGTAGTTTATCTCACACCTACGGGTCCATAGTTATTAGCTAGATGGCTTATTCTCTCTTTCTGGATATCAATACAAAGTTCTCCCCCTCTCTTGTGGAGATCTATTCGATGTAATCTTCTTTTGCGGTGTGTTTGTTGAGACTGATGAATTGCGGGTTTATGATCAAGTTTATCTATGAAAAATATTTGAATCTTCTCTGAATTCTTTTATGTATGATTGGTTATCTTTGCAAGTCTCTTCAAATTATCAGTTTGGTTTGGCCTACTAGATTGATCTTTCTTGCAATGGGAGAAGTGCTTAGCTTTGGGTTCAATCTTGTGGTGTCCTTTCCCAGCGATAGTAGGGGCAGCAAGGCACGTATTGTATTGTTGCCATCGAGGATAACCATATGTTTTTTATCATATTGCATGAATTTATCCCTCTACATCATGTCGTCTTGCTTAAGGCGTTACTCTATTCTTATGAACTTAATACTCTAGATGCATGCTGGATAGCGGTCGATGTGTGGAGTAATAGTAGTAGATGCAGGCAGGAGTCGGTCTACTTGTCTTAGACATGATGCCTATATACATGATCATACCTAGATATTCTCATAACTATGCTCAATTCTGTTAATTGCTCAATAGTAATTTGTTCACCCACCGTAAAATACTTATGCTCTTGAGAGAAGCCACTAGTGAAACCTATGGCCCCCGGGTCTATCTTCATCATATTAATATTCCAACACTTAGTTATTTCCTTTTTGTTTTTACTTTGCTTTTATTTTACTTTGCATCTTTATCATAAAAATACCAAAAATATTATCTTATCATATCTATTAGATCTCACTCTCGTAAGTGACCATGTAGGGATTGACAACCCCTTATCGCGTTGGTTGCGAGGATTTATTTGTTTTGTGTAGGTGCGATGGACTCGCGCGTAGCCTCCTACTGGATTGATACCTTGGTTCTCAAAAACCGAGGGAAATACTTACGCTACTTTGCCGCATCACCCTTTCCTCTTCAAGGGAAAACCAACGCAGTGCTCAAGAGGTAGCACTAACCTTTCTTTAACCTCTTTGTAAGTATTTTCTTTCTTTTGCTTGTAAATTTGTAAACTTGTAACCTCTCTTTTCTTTTTAATAAAGGGCTGTGAGGCGGTTGCCTTGCAGTATATAGTTTCAAAAAAATATAGCAGTCATACATCTTTGAAAGGTAGCAGGTGCGTTGCATAAACCAAAAGGCATACATCTATAAGCAAAGGTATCGAAAGGGCAAGTAAAAGTTGTCTTTTCTTGATCCTCTTTTGACATAGGTATTTGAGAGAAACCAGAATAACCATCTAGAAAGCAAAAATGTGTATGTTTGGATAATCTTTCTAGCATTTGATCAATAAAAGGTAACGGGTAATGATCCTTTTTAGTAGCTTTATTTAATTTGCGGAAATAAATTACCATTCTATAACCTGTAACAATTCTTTGTGGGATCAATTCATCTTTATCATTGGGAACAACAATAATACCTCCCTTCTTAGGGACACAATGGACAGGACTTACCCACTGACTATCAGCAACGGGATAAATTATACCTACCTCCAGAAGCTTTAGTATTTATTTTCTTACCACTTCTTTCATCGTAGGATTTAACCGTCATTGGTGATCAACAACCGGTTTCGCGTCTTTCTCCAATTTTATTTTGTGCTGGCATAGAGTGGGACTAATGCCCTTAAGATCATCAAGAGTATATCCAATAGCAGCACGGTGCTTCTTTAGAGTTTTCAATAATTTCTTTTCCTCATGCTCTGAATGGTTAGCACTAATAATAACAGGATATATCTCTTTCTCGTCAAGATAAGCATATTTAAGAGTATCAGGTAAAGGTTTAAGCTCAAACAAGGGATCACCCTTGGGTGGAGGAGGATCCCCTAGGATTTCAACATGCAAGTTGTGTTTCAAAATAGATCCCTATTTAAAGAATACTTCATCTATTTCCCTTCTTTCATTCATAAACATATCATTTTCATGGTCTAGCAAATATTGTTCTAAAGGATCATTAGGAGGCACGGCAATAGAAGCAAGACTAATAATTTCATCTTTACTAGGCAATTCTTTTTCATGAGGTTGTCTATGAAATTTAGCAAAATTAAACTCATGAGACATATCCCCCAAACCAATAGTAACCACATCCTTTTTGCAATCTATCTTAGCATTAACAGTATTTAAGAAGGGTCTACCAAATATAATGGGGCAAAAGTCATCTTGTGGGCAACCAAGAACAAGAAAATCAGCAGGATATTTAACTTTCCACACAAGACTTCAACATATCTAACAATCCCAACTGGTGAAATAGTGTCTCTATTAGCAAGCTTAATTGTAACATCAGTTTCCTCTATATCAGCAGGTGCAATTTCGTGCATAATTTCTTTGTATAAGGAATGAGGTATTGCACTTGCACTAGCACCCATATCACATAAGCCATGATAGCAATGATCTCCTATTTTAACAGAAATAATAGGCATGCCTACAATGGGTCTATGTTTATTTTTAGTATCTGGTCTAGCAATTCTAACAGCTTCATCATAGAAGTAAATAACATGCCCATCAATATCATCAACCAAGAGATATTTAACCAAAGCAATACTAGGTTCAACTTTAATTTGCTCAGAAGGTGTAGGTGTTCTAGTATTACTCTTACGAACCATAGTTGAAGATTTAGCATGATCCTTTATTCTAGCAGGGAAAGGTGGTTTCTCGATATAAGCAGTAGGAACAATAGGATCATTATAAGTGATAGTCTTTTCTTCAACTTTAATAGGTGCAACTACTTTTAATTCAATGGGAGGATTATATTTAACCCACTTCTCCTTGAGGAGATCAACATGAGTAGCAAAGGATTCACAGAAAGAAGCTACTATCTGAGAGTCAAGTCCATATTTAGTGCTAAATTCACAGAAAGCATCAGTATCCATAAAAGATTTAACACAATCGAACTTAGGTATTATACCTGACTCCTTACCTTTGTCGAGATCCCAATCTTCAGAGTTGTGTTTAATTCTTTACAATAAATCCCATTTGAATTCAATAGTCTTCATCATAAAAGAGCCAGTACAAGAAGTATCGAGCATGGATCGATTATCGAGAGAAAGCCGAGCATAAATTTTTTGAATAATGATTTCTCTTGAGAGATCATGATTGGGGGCATGAATATAACATTGACTTAAGCCTCCCCCAAGCTTGAGCGATGCTTTCTCCTTCGTGAGGCCAAAAATTATATATATATATATATATAATTACGATCACGATGAACAAGATGCATAGGGTAAAACTTTTGATGAAATTCCAATTTCAATCGGTTGTAGTTCCATGATCCTATATCATCACATAGCCTAAACCATGTCAATGCCTTTCCCTTCAAAGATAAAGGGAAGACCTTCTTCTTGATAACATCCTCGGGTATACTTGCAAGCTTAAATAATCCACAAACTTCATCCACATAGATTAGGTGCAAATCGGGATGCAATGTTCCATCTCCTGTAAAAGGATTTGCTAGCAGTTTATCTATCATACCCGAAGGAATTTCAAAGTAAACATTTTCAGTAGGTTTAGTAGGTTGAGAAGAAACTCTTTGCTCTACTGGTCGGGGTGAAGATACCCCGAACAAGCCCCTCAAAGGATTATGTTCCAAAGTAACAAGTGACAGTAAATTTCAGCACACTATATAAATTTTTCCTTACCAAATTCCACTCACCAAAGGCGCTTCACTCCCCAGCAATGGTGCCAGAAAAGAGTCTTGATGACCCACAAGTGTAGGGGATCTATCGTAGTCCTTTCGATAAGTAAGAGTGTCAAACCCAACGAGGAGCAGAAGGAAATGATAAGTAGTTTTCAGTAAGGTATTCTCTGCAAGCACTGAAATTATCGGTTAACAGATAGTTTCGTGATAAGGTAATTTTTAACGGGTAACAAGTAAATAAAGTAAATAAGGTGCAGAAAGATGGACCAATCCTTTTTGTAGCAAAGGACAAGCCTGGACAAACTCTTATATAAAGGAAAGCTCTCCCGTGGACACATGGGAATTATCGTCAAGCTGGTTTTCATCACGTTCATATGATTCGCGTTTGGTACTTTGATAATTTGATATGTGGGTGGACCGGTGCTTGGGTACTGCCCTTCCTTGTACAAGCATCCCACTTATGATTATCCCCTAGTGCAAGCATCCACAACTACAAAAGAAGTATTAAGGTAAACCTAACCACAGCATGAAACATATGGATCCAAATCAGCCCCTTACGAAGCAACTCATAAACTAGGGTTTAAGCTTCTATCACTCTAGAAACCCATCATCTACTTATTACTTCCCAATGCCTTCCCCTAGGCCCAAACAATGGTGAAGTGTCATGTAGTCGACGTTCACATGACACCACTAGAGGAGAGACAACATACATCTCATCAAAATATCAAACGAATACCAAATTCACATGACTACTTATAGCAAGACTTCTCCCATGTCCTCAGGAACAAACGTAGCTACTCGCAAATCATATTCATGTTCATAATTAGAGGGGTATTAATATGCATAAAGGATCTGAACATATGATCTTCCACCGAATAAACCAACTAGCATCAACTACAAGGAGTAATCAACACTACTAGCAACCCACATGTACCAATCTGAGGTTTCGAGACAAAGATTGGATACAAGAGATGAACTAGGGTTTGAGATGAGATGGTGCTGGTGAAGATGTTGATGGACATTGACCCCCTCCCAATGAGAGGATCGATGGTGATGATTTCCCCTTCCTGGAGGGAAGTTTCCCTGGCAAAACAGCTCCACCGGAGCCCTAGATTGGTTCCGCCAAGGTTCCGCCTCGTGGCGGCGGAGTTTCGTCCCGTGAGCTAGCTTATGATTTTTTACTCCACGAAATACTCCATATAGCCAAAGATGGGCATCAGAGGGCTGCCAGGGGGCCCACGAGGCAGGGGGGCATGCCTAGGGGGGTAGGGTGCGCCCCCCACCCTCGTGGACGGTGGGTGGCCCCCCTCTGGTACTTCTTTCACCCAATATTTTTTATATATTCTGAAACATGCTCCCGTGAAGTTTCAGGACTTTTGGAGTTGTGCAGAATAGGTCTCTAATATTTGCTCCTTTTCCAGCCCAGAATTCTAGCTGCCGGCATTCTCCCTCTTCATGTAAACCTTGTAAAATAAGAGATAATAGGCATAAGTATTGTAACATAATGTGTAATAACAGCCCATAATGTAATTAATATCAATATAAAAGCATGATGCAGAATTGACGTATCAACGTGCGACTCCTATCGGGATTGTCGGCACATCGGGCGGCTTTGCTGGTCTTGTTTTACCATTGTCGAAATGACTTCTAACCGGGATTCCGAGACTGGTCGGGTCTTTTTGGGAGAAGGAATATCCTTCATTGATCGTGAGAGCTTCTGATGGGCTAAGTTGGGACACCCCTGCAGGGTTTAAACTTTTGAAAGTCGTGCCCGCGGTTATGTGGCAGATGGAAATTTGTTAATGTCTGATTGTAGAGAACTTGGCACTTGACTTAATTAAAATGCATCAACCACGTGTGTAGCCATCATGGTCTCTCTTTGGCGGAGTCCGGGAAGTGAACACGGTCCTTGTGTTATGGTTGTGCGTAAGTAGTTTCAGGATCACTTCTTGATCACTTCTAGCTTCACGACCGTTGCATTGCTTATCTCCTCTCTCTTATTTGCGTAAGTTAGCCACCATATTTGCTTAGCGCTTGGTGCAGCTCCACCTCATTACCCTAACCTACCCATAAGCTTAAATAGTCTTGATCTCGCGGGTGTGAGATTGCTGAGTCCTCGTGACTCACGGATACTTCCAAACTATTGCAGGTGCCAATGATACCAGCGCAGGTGATGCTACCGAACTCAAGTGGGAGTTCGATGAAGCTCTTGGTCATTTTTATGTATCTTTTCCGGATGATCGGTAGTGGTGCCCAGTTGGGACGATCGAGGATCTATCATTTGGGGTTGTCTTCATTTATTTTGGTTCCGTAGTCGGACCTTGATTGTACTCTGGATGATGTATGTTTAACTTGTTATTTGTGTGAAGTGGCGATTGTAAGCTAACTCTTTATCCCTTTCTTATTCAATACATGGGATTGTGTGAAGATTACCCCTCTGGCGAAAAAACCATCATGCGGTTATGCCTCTAAGTCATGCCTCGACACGTGGGAGATATAGCCGCATCGTGGGTGTTACAAGTTGGTATCAGAGCCATCCCCGACTTAGGAGCCCCCTGCTTGATCGAATCACTGACATTGTTGAGTCTAGAACAAAATGTTTCGAGTCTTAGGATTATATATATCGGAGAGTAGGATTATTTTTACTCCTCAGTCCCTTCGTAGCTCTGGTGATGCCTCCGAACGTAGAAGTTTTGACTTCCCTCTCCTCAAATTTCACTAAAAAAATTTAGGATCACGCGGGTATCTTGGAATCGTTCCGATATTCTTGTGACGAGAACATTGTTGTTGGTGCCTCCTGACATTTAGGGGTTGTGGCAGTGTCCCGGGGAGTTGAGCTCCGAGGTGTTGTCGTCACAATTTTATCGTTGTAGTCTGGAATACCTGAGTTCGCCGACATCGAAAATCTCTTTTATGTAGTTGTTGGTGAGATAACCTCGACGCCACCCAGTACTGGCGCATGAGTTCGAGAGTATTGCCATAACTCGTATAACGGATGATTTTTGAAGGTTGAGGTACACGATTTCCAAAGGTTTCTTGGTTATGTGTTGAAGGATGGATGCAGCTGGATGTAGGAATTGTTAGTTTGGGTGAGATATTATGCTTCACCTGTATCCCCAACACCAGATTGCATAACCAGAAAGTTTCAGGAGTTTATAGGTGGGAATTCAAGTAGCTCCTATAATATCTTTCCGACAGATGCATGATATGGAATTGGGTAAATCTCTATCATATGTATTTGTTCCGGCTTATTTTGCAAGCCAATCCTTCGTTTTGTTTTGAGTTGTGGTATTCAGTTGCTTCAATGTAAAATGTTGATTTCATACCTTTTTCCTAAGTGGTGTTCTCATATTTTTATGTGGATACTAATCCTTATTGATCATCGAGATTGTCTTGGCAATCCTTTTCAACCGACGTGCTTCCCTTCAAGTGGATATGATCATTTTCAACATCTGCAAGATTAATTCTATGTTTTCTCAACGGTATCCATTCCATCTGCCCAAGTCGCCTTTGTTTTCCCGCCCTTAAACCCTTTGTATTCAAGGACTCAGGTTTCTTAATCAAGTATCCATCTTATGGAAGTGAAGTTTCTTCATTCTTTTCTTTCAAAGTTCTTACCTGGTGATTCTCATGAAGATGCTAAGGAAGCTTCAAGTTCATTATTCTTCGTTCTTTTTCTTCTCTGGTGGATTCAATTCAAGCTTTGTCATTCATATCATTTGCTCATTACAAATGTTTTCTCATCCCGGTGCACCTCTTAATCATCCACTTCTCGCCATTCATTTGTTCTGGAGTACCAAAGATATCTCAGAAGATTTGTGTCTCCACTATCAATCCGCTCAAGCTATTTCGAGGTTGTTATCTCATTCAAGCCATTTAATTCAACTGGTGCAATCTCTCTTTTTAAATGATTCCAATGGTGTTCTCTCTTGAGTGGGCCCTAACCCACAGGTCTTTTCCTAGGATCTTACCTGACTCTTCTAATTTTGTCGGAGCTATTCTCAAATCTTCTAAAGTTTGACATAAGAATGAATTTTCATCAGTCAATTGCCTTATCCAATATCGTTTTCAAATTATTTTCATCTTTGGATCAACCTTTCCTCTTTTAATCATTCCGGAGTGTCTCAACAATTCTTGATGGTGTTTCTCGTCGTCATTCTCGGATTGAGACCGAAGAAGAGTTTCTCTTCAATCATATCTATTCTCTTGAAGATTCATGATTATAGCTTGATGCCATCCTCTCATAATTGTTTTCGACTGTGAGAATTCTTTTCACCCATCTGGAGCAATTCAGGAGTCTTTTCAGTTTGATTCTCCGGAGCCCATCATCTCATAAGTATTTATTTCAGCTTTCAGCTCCCATTCTCCAAATCTTATCGGTGCATCGCTCAAGTATTCTCTAGTCAGTTCATGATCTCTTCGTTTCTCTTCTATCTAAATTTCTTCAAGTATCTTCATTCGTTTTCTAATTCCTCACGGTGATTGGTTCTCTTTTCTTCATCCGTTTTCAATTCTTACGGTGGTTCGTTCAACATTCCTCTTTTGTTGTTATCGTATCAATTCATTCATTCTTTCCAAATCCTACCGGTGGTTCGTTGAAGACCTTCCCAAGCTTGCGCTATATCTCTCTTTAATCCTTTTCAACGAGAATAAGTAGTATGCCAAATCCGTTGCTTGTCATCAATTTAAATTGGCGAAGGATGCGCATAACGTAATTATTATTATTGTTTCATCCAAGTGATGTAGTTTCTTCTTTCCAGAGTTGTTCATCATGTCACATTTCTTGGTTCGAGATGCTTCATCTTTTCTTCTCCAGAGTTCCAAGTTTTCTACATTATCTCGTCGCGGAGATCCATCTAAATCATTGCAAGGCTTCATTTTATTCTTTTCAAGCTTCCTTTCTTTGCGACTATCTTTTCACTTACCAGAGTTCTTTATGGAGACTCTACATGGTGGTTCATCAAGGATTCTTTTCATTCTTCAATTGTTCTTCAAGATTTCGCTCGAAGTTAAGTTCCGCCAAGCTATACTCAAAAATAAACATGGTGTTCAACACATGTCTTGTTTTGAGGAGTTTAAGCATTCTGCATCTTGCATTCCGAAGTGCAATTCTTTCATATCTCATCTTTTGAGGTGGTGTTATGTCATTGTTGATAATTTCCCTTCGTGTTTCATAATTCACAAGTTTTCAAGAGTGACATATCTAAATCCATCATTTTCTCTTCGCTCAAGACATCTTTTCAATCCATCAATCTCTTCATTGGAGTTATATTGGGTTATATTTCACCTAAAGCTTTCCCTGAGGATTGTTTCTATTTATGGTGCTCATAAATGACCCAAGTTCTTCATTTACCCTCCTGGTGAAATAAGTTTCTCGTCTCCTTGTGGATATCAATCCAATCTTTTGTTTCTGTAGTGGCAGGATTTCACCTCAAGTTTTGGGATGTTTTCCATAAGCCCACAACAAGCTTATTGTTTCCGTTGTCGATTTTTCAACAACTCCGTTCAAGCCTTCTTCGTAAGGATGTTTCTTTCAAATTCATTTGTGGGAGGAGTTGTCATTTTCTTCTCCATTCTTTTCTTTCCATCAATCTAGATTCTATTCTCTCATTCTGGACGCATTGTGATTTAACTCCCTTCTAACCATCATCTTGTTTTATCAAAGATCATGTTCTTTCCTTGCTTATTCCATTTAAACCGGAGTGGTTACATGTCCTTCCTTATAGCTGGAGCTCTTCATTCATGTCTTGCAACCTCAAGGTTTTCGCAATGTTCCTTGTTTTTTCTAACGGACTGCATTCAACTTCGCTAATCTCCGTTGTATTCTTTTCTCAAAATTGTTTAACCTCTCAACGTTCTTTGGTTTCACTCGTTTGTATAAGAAGCAACTTTGTTCTACCAAATCATCATCCATTTCTCTCCGGTGCCATCCTAGATCCCGGGACGAGATCCTCCTGTAGTGGTGGAGTGTTGGAACGCCCCGAGACCGTTGCGCCAGGTGTCTTCCAGTTATTCGCTGTTGTTACCTTGTCATTCGCTTGCGCGTTGCATCTTGCCATGTCATCATGTGCATTGCATCATCATGTTTTCAAAACATGCATCCGTCTGGGTCCCCCAGTTCTCTTCGTTGTCTGTTCTGAGCTCAGGCACACTCGCACGCGCCCGCGGCACGTCCGAAATAGTATTTTATAAGTGACCGGAGAATGTTCTCGGAATGGGTTGAAAGTTGGTGTGCGGTCTTATTATAGTGTAGGTAGACTGTCTGTCAAGTTTCGTCGCATTTGGAGGTCGTTTGATAGCCCAACCGCTAAACATATAGCGACACTATAGCCGGTCACACGTCGGACGTTTTCGGTCTCCGGAAACCGTTGCCGGCTGCCTTCTCTTCTCTCCTCCCAGCCCATCGCACTCTCGACAGCCCACCTAGCCCATCTAACCCCTCCCCTTCGACCGGAGCCATCGGTCACGACCGGAGGGCTCCGGAAGCCCCCAAATCCCCCTAACCTAGTCCTTGTGTCTCTATATAGACCTTCCCCTTCCATTTTTGGAACCCTAAACCCCCTCCACCTACTTCTAGCCTTCCCCTCGGGATCCCCGCAGCCACCTTCTCCTCGAATTCTGGTGCCAGCCACCGCATCCCCGCCCCTTGGTGCACCGCCATTCGCCAGTGTCGCTGCTTCAGCTGTTCCGAGCCAACCACGCGCGTCCACGTCGCCCTCCAACTAACCCCCACCATGCCAGGCCCGCCGGAACCCATCTGCGGCCCGTCCTGGGCCAATCTGGGCCTGAGACATCCGCACTGCGCTGCCGTCTCTGTTTAGGATCGGGAGAGTCCGAGCTCCTCCCGTCTGACCACACCTCCACGTCGCCCCTGCTGGCGACCATCTCCGGTGTCGGTCGCCGTCGTCGACCTCCAAGGCCAGCCCGCGCCGCCCTGCTCCTTTCCCATCTTCTTCTCCCTCTCTCCCTCTCTCTCTCTCTCTCTCTCTCTCTCTCTCTCTCTCTCTCTCTCCCGCAGTTACCCAGCCACCGCCATGGCGCTGCCCCGTCCACCTCCTGACGCCGGCTATGTGGGGCCCATCGCCTCGCTCGTCGCCGGATCGGGGACCCCGTGCCCGGATCCCTCCATCCCTGATAGCTCCGCCTCCCTCTGTTGCCGGAGCTCCGCCGGCTACCGCGCCAAGTCCCTGCACGCGCCCTTGCCTCGCTCGTTGACCGCGACCACGCCTGGGCCGCATCTCGCGCAAGGCCCAGCCGCGCCCCTTCAGCCACCCAGCCCACCAGATCCGGGCCCAGAGCCCATGGTTAGCCTCCAACACCCATGTTCCTATTGGGCCAGCTTGTTTCAGCCCAGTTGTGTTTTTTTCTGTCCAGCAATTTTTGCAAATAATCCTGAGACAGCAGTTTTGCAGAATAGCCCCTAAACTTCATACATATAATAACTCATTAACCGTGCATCGTATAAAAATGTTTTGTATATGAAAAATGCTTAGAATCTTGTCTAGTTTCATAATATCCAACTTTCATGCATGTTTAAAATGTTTAAAATGATGTTTGCATATAATTTTCCATATTTCCATGTTAAAATGATTTAATTCATAACTAAATAATCGTAGCTCCATTTTAAATAATCTTTATATGTAAATGGGGTAGAAAAATGCATAGTTTAACATGGTGACATTACTTTGCATGTTTAACAACTCTAAAATTGTGTATAGGGTAGAACAATACCAACTTTAAGATAATGCACATGAGGATTTTTCCGGACTTGTTGCTTGTTGTTCTGGCCTCATTTAAACTTGACTTGATAGGTAGTTTTATTATGCTTCACCTCTTGGCATGTTTAACAACATTTAATATTGTTGTGTACATAAACAAGAGTGAACTAAATGATTGAATGTGGTGTTTCCTCAATATGCAACTCGTTGCATATTGAGCTCCACTTAATTTGTAGTATTGTTTGTGCATATTGCCATGACATGCCTCTTTAAACCGGACATGCATCATAATTGATTGTGCATCATGCCATGTTTATGCTTGTTGGATTACCATGTCGTTTGCTCCTTTCCGTTGTGTGCTTCTTCATGTTAGTTTCGGTAACGTCGCGTTTGTGAGGATTCGCTCAACTTCGTCCGTTTGTCTTCTTCATGGACTCATTCTTCTTCCTTGCGGGATCTCAGGCAAGATGACCATACCCTCGATATCACTTCTATCTTTGCTTGCTAGTTGTTCGCTGTACCGCTATGTCGCGCTACCTACCACTTGTTATATCATGCCTCCCATATTGCCATGTCAAGCCTCTAACGCACCTTCCTAGCAAACCGTTGTTTGGCTAAGTTACTGCTTTTGCTCAACCCCTCTTATAGCGTTGTTAGTTGCAGGTGAAGCTGAAGTTTGTTCCATGTTGGAACAAGGATATTGTCGTGGGTTTGTCACGGCAGATGTCCTCGTGAAAGGACTTAGTCGTGGAGCCATCGCAATGGGTTAGCTTAAAGGGGTTAAACCAGACAAGGGGACATGGGAGTTTATACTAGTTCGGCCCCTTCGATGAAGGTAAAAGCCTACGTCTAGTTGTGATTGGTATTGCTAGGGTTTTGAAGGCCAGGAAGCGAATCCGCTTTGTCTGGCTCTCGAGTTGTTGTTGTCTATCTCTAAACTGTGGCCGGGTCATCCCTTTATATACATAGGTTGACGCCCGCCGGGCTACAGAGTCCCGAAGCCGGTTTATAAATGTATCCAGTTCGGCCTCTCTCTTTCTATCTTACTATACAAGTTACATGACTAAGCCGGTTTACATTTACAGACTGTAACTCGCCTTTGGGCCCTCTGTAAAGCACCATCATCTTTACATCTTCATGGGCTTCTAATCTTCAAAGAGTCAACCCGGCTAAATAAGGCCGGTTTACCTCCAGTATTAATATCCCCAACATTAGGCCCCAGATTGGTTTGAACTTGTTCATGTCAATCTTCCACACTTTAAAAAAATCTTCTCTCTTATCTTCAGTTTTGATCTTGTAAACCGCCGTGACGTCATACTTCAAAATTACGATAAACCGCCCTGACGTCATCCATCCGTTGATGTCGGAGATTTCCTTCATTTAATATATATCCAGTCATCGAGGCGACACCTTTATTAACTTATCCATTTTTTGGGCTCCTCGATTCCCGTACTTGCCATTTTATTACTTCGCCTTATAAATAGGACCGAGGGGTCATTTTCACCGTTTCCCCCGTGCCTCTTCGCGTCGTCTTCCCCACGCCGCTCAGCCTCTGGAGCTCCGCCGCCACCATCGACCGTCGCCTCTGCTCCGACCTTGGCCGCTGCATCACCCTGAACGCACCAGAATACTGTGGTGCCCTTCTGCTTCCTCACCAGCTCCGGTAAGTTCTCTGCTTTTTTCACCATAGATCTGTTCTAGGGTTTCGACATTCTTCGCAGTTCTTCCGAAGTTCATCAGTGCTATTCTTCCATGTTCTTCCTTTAATAGATGGACACTTCATGCTTGATGCATCTCTTGCCGTAGTGTAACACCCCGGATGTAACTTTCCCTATTTGTACTCCAACTCTTGCCGTTTCCGGCGTTAAGTTATTTTATTTTCTCGGGTTCGGGTCTTTGTCTCCGTGTGTTGTTGTCGTTTTCATGCATCTTATATCATGTCATCATGTGCATTGCATTTGCATACGTGTTCATCTCATGCATTCGAGCATTTTCCCCGTTGTCCGTTTTGCATTCCGGCGCTTCGTTCTCCTCCGTGGTCATTTCTAGCTTTCTTTCGTGTGTGGGGATTAAACATTTCCGGATTGGACCGAGACTTGTCATGCGGCCTTGGTTTACTACCGGTAGACCGCCTGTCAAGTTTCGTACCATTTGGACTTCGTTTGATACTCCAACGGTTAACCGAGGGACCGAAAAGGCCTCGTGTGTGTGCAGCCCAACACCCCTCCAATTTGGCTCAAAACCCACCAAACTCTGCTCCATGTCCTAGAGCGTTCGATCACGATCGCGTGGCCGAAAACCGTACCTCATTTGGACTCTCCTAGCTCCCTCTATGCCTATAAATAGGCCCCCCTCGAAATATCCCAGATCCCCTATCCCCAAAACCCTAAAAAATCGTCTCCGCGCCGGCCGGACACGTCTGTCCGGGCCGGACATGTCCGCACCAACCCCTCGCCCAATCGCTGCGCGCCACGTCACTGGGCCACGCCCCACTTCGCCGCACCGCCGCTGAAGCCCGCAGGGCCCGCGGGAAGCCCTCCCCGGCCC
>NC_041390.1:490328309-490346619 GCF_002162155.2 Triticum dicoccoides | reverse complement strand
CCGGCGCCCCGCGCCGTGGGAGCCGCCCCGCCGGCGACCTCGCCCCGGCCGGCCTCCTCCACGTCTCCCTCTCCCCCGGCGACCTCCTTCGGCGTTGTCCCCACCGCCGGCGAACAGTGCTCGCCGGAATCGCCTCGGTTTGCGTGCGCGAGATCCAGATCTGGAAACCCTAGGTCATTTTTTCTCTCTAAGTCCCAGGAATTTTCAGTCCATATGCTCTTGTTCGAGGCCCCGTAACTTTGCATCTGTAGCTCCGATTTGGGCATATAGCATATCAAAATGTTCATCTCAGAGAGTACATCATTTCATTCCATTGTATACTTTTAATTTGAGCTCATCTTGATTCCCGAAATGCTGTTAGAAGAGAGCTACTTGAGTTAATTGTCAGATCTATTACTCCGTTTAGCACTTTTGTCATTTTTGCCATGATTATTGTGTGCATGATATGCCCGTGAGTTCTTCATATGTTTTGTTAAGGGTATGTCATCTTTCCAGAGGTGCAACCCATGTATTTTTAGGATGTATGTAGTGACTTGTGCAAGCTTGCAAAGTGAGGCACCCGGTAATTCTGTTTTCAGGGACTTAGTGATTTCACTAAGTCCTGGGATTGTTTATCTCACGATGCCATATGTTCATGTTGTTTCCTAGTGATCCGTGCCTCTTTTGAGGATGATCAGCAAGGGAGTTTTGTTAATCTTGTAGTGCTCTATCCATCCATGTCTTTGTTTGCAATTATGGAGCACCCTAGCTTGAGTCAATCGAGCTCTACTTTTGCTTCGTTGTGAATCTGGGCAGATCGTCAACTTGTTTGCCGATGTTATTGTAGTTGATCCGTGCATGCTATGCTATTGTTCTTGACATGTCTAGCTTGTATTTTGTGCCTTCTTGATGGGTGTATGCTTTTCTTGCCATGACTTGCACCGTGGTGAGTGCGTCGAGCTCGTAAACATGCCTTCGCGAGTTATGTTTCAGCATGTCCCAGTTTTGACCAAGTCTGAAAACTGATTATGTTTTTGCTATATTCGTGTGATTGTTAGCATATTTTGTGATCCCTTTTGGCTCAAGGTCACTAAGGGACTTTTGTTAAGCTTGTTGAGTAGCTCCATGCCATATCTTTCTTTGTCATGTTCAGGTCCTGTAGCATGTTGTTTTGTTGCTCCGAAGAGGGCTATATGATCTGAAATTCCAGACAAGTGTTAATTTCACTAAGTCTGAGATCTGTTTTACCATTTGCGTTTTTGCCATGCTTGTTTGAACCTCCTAATGGATGATTTGGCCGTAGCTCAGTGCTAGACTTTTGTTAAGCATCTTGAATGCTTCCCTGCCATGTATTTTGTTGTCATGTTTGGTTGCTGTAGCATGTTCATCTCATTGCATTTAGATGCCTACTTGCTGTAAATCGCAGACCGGTGCCATTTTTGAATCGCTTGCCATTTCCAAACCGTAACTCCGATTCCGGCGTTCTTTATATCGTTTTCAAGCGATTTCATCTCATCTTTCCAGTGGCACACTTGGTTTTCCAAGTTGAGGTCAGGTTCATGCACTTCCTGTCATATCTTACATTTTGCATCCCGCATCGCATCCCGCATAGCATATCTTCATTTCATCATATTGCTTGGTCTTGCACGTGGTTGATTGTATCCTTGTTGCTTGTTTGTCTTGTTTGGGTAGAGCCGGGAGACGAGTTCGCTAACGAGGAGCCCGTTGAGTTTGCTTTTGAGGATCCAGTCAACACTGACAACTGTGCAGGCAAGATGATCATACCCTCGAAATCACTACTATCTTTGATATGCTAGTTTGCTTGCTCTTTTGCTTTGCCAATGCTACGATGCCTACCACTTGCTTGCAAGCCTCCCAAATTGCCATGTCAAACCTCTAACCCACCATGTCCTAGCAAACCGTTGATTGGCTATGTTACCGCTTTGCTCAGCCCCTCTTATAGTGTTGCTAGTTGCAGGTGAAGATTGGAGGCCGTTCCTTGTTGGAACATCTTTTATTTACTTGTTGGGATATCATTATATTGCCTTGTTATCTTAATGCATCTATATACTTGGTAAAGGGTGGAAGTCTGTCACAACCAGTTTTCCGGGTAATAAATTTCCAGAAAAGACCGTCGTGCTCATCAGCCCCAGGATTACTGTTAGCTGATGAGGCTCCAACTTGATACAGAAATTCCAAGCAACATACAAAATATGCAGTACAAGACCATTCTGGCCTGTGAGTACAACAAATGGTTTCTAGAGGTTGATGGCGGAAGCGGTTTGTGGATCATCAGTGTCTATGGGACTCCAATTCCCACAGGAACAGCTGACCAGGTTAACTCCTATCTTCGCGAGGCTGCTATCTCCATTGCTTAGGTTCCGGGGCTGTCATCGCGTCACTCCTCTCCGTGCAAGAAAATCTGGCCAAGACAATAGCCAGGGACAAGCCAGTGAGTACTTTGAATGTACTCGCAAACATTATGAACACAGGTATAATATAACCATGATGTGCTGAAAATATTTATGCTCATGACGTCAGTCACAAAAGATAAATAAAACTCTGATGCATGCAAGCAAGTTATTTATAACAATGCAATTACATAGTAGTATTAAAATATATGAAACAAATAACAAGCAATGCCACAGTCGGGCGTCTTGGCGACACCACATAAAGGGCTTTAAAAGAAATGCCACAGTCGCGCGTCTGAGCGACACCACATAAAGGGCTTTAAAAGAAATGCCACAGTCGGGCGTCTGAGCGACACCACATAAAGGGCTTTAAAATAAACAATCATAGTGAATATCCCGGAGGTAGAACCATCCCGGAGATACACGATAATAACAATAATATCACGGGTTAGTCAACAATAATAATAATCATAATTATCACAAGTCACCAGTAGTATTCCAGTTCTGGTTTAACAGTTATCACCTCCGAAGACCGACACTAAGACCGACACTTGACCCGTCCCAGACTGTAATCCTTAACCATGGACACGGCTATTCGAATAGGTTTTAATCTCTGCAGAGGGTGTACTCTTTACCCACGAGTAACGGATTTCCTTTAGTCCATCGGGACTAATTCCGCTTACAGTCTTTTAAATGAAAACACACCTGACTTGCACACACCAGCTTAACTTACCGGTGTCTGGAATCACCCACGACACCCGTTAAGCAAAACTCTAAGTGGGGAGGCTACAACCTCGATTAGCATGGGATCAAAAAAAATTATACCGCGCGCAAAACTGGGGGAGCTACCCCCTCGGCTCCAACCGAAACACCCATGCCCCCTGACCGGATGACTGGCTTTTAATCCATGGCCGTGGTACCCTCATCCCGGCCCCTCTGTACGGTGTGTGCTCGAAAGGGGTTGACAAATTACTGAACCGTACCCTACCTGTGGCAGGGACAAGTGGTAGCACGAAACAAGTGTGGGGGTTGCTGGAACAAGACTCGTTCTACGGTCGACTCAGGAGGTTTATAGTTTCCTGCATAACATATATAACAAATATACTTCAACCAATCCAATCAACACTCATTATATCTTACAATGCCATACCGGACATACCCGTCCCGACGGAGGCCGGCGACAAGCTCACACCTACCCAAGGCAGAGGCTTTCCCGGATTTCTTTCCGGCATGCATGCAAGACACATGAGGATGATTATCATCATAAGTGTGTTTATTTCCAACAGCATGGAAATCACTATTATGCACTCATGCATATGATCATATCACATGAAATAACAAGTCCTTCGAAATGCGGTGGTGTTAAAAAAATGTATCAATGATCACACCAAAATATTATGTCGGGATTCAGAATGCTTGCCTTCAATGTGTGGTAAGTCAGGGTGTACTTCAAAACTATTGAAAGTTTCTCCTCTCTTCAAAAATCCTATTTTAGCAATATAAAGAATTAACACACAAAATAAAAACAGCACCAAAAGTTGTTTTAAAATTTTTTCAAATAAATCTTAAAATAAAGTAGACAATATTTGAGAGAGGTAGGAAAAAGAATTAATTCATTTGGAGTTATATTTAAAAAGATAAAGCCAGTCAAAGATTTGGTCAAAATCTGTTTTTAAAATAAAAATAGAAAAGAAAATGTTTCAGACTGGAATACGTTTTCGGAGCGGAGGAAACGTACTTCGTGGTTTTACGCTTTCACTTAACACGCGTGGCGGCGGGGTGGGTCGCTGACAGTGGGCCCGCCTGGCCCGCTGGTCAGGTTTGACCAGTCGCCGCGCCCCTTCTCCCTCCTCTGCCCGAGCGAAGCGGGGCTCCGGCGATCGTCGCCGGCGAAGGGAGGCTCCTCGAGGGCATCCGAGGCCAGGGATGGATCCACCTCTCCTAGGCGGTCCTCCCGGTGGTTGACTGGCCGGCGGGGACGGAGGGGTTCGTCGGCGGCGAGCTCCGCGGCGGAGGGAGCTTCGGTGACGGAGTGGTTTTGGGGTGAATGTGGTTCCCGATCAAAATCAAGTGGGGGTTTGGGTTCCTGGAGGGGAGGAGGTGTTCTTGGCGAAGAGAATTGGGAGGGAGAGGCCCTGGTGGCGCTGGGAGAGCTGGGGCCATGGTGGCGGCCGCTGCTGCCGGAGGTGGGGAAGACGACCTCCTCAGGTCGATTGGCTGCAATGGGGAGACTGGGGGAGTGTACTGAGGCCGCCTGCGAACGGAACATGCTCGGGGGCCTCCTTAAATAGGCGTTCGGGGTCGGTTCCGACGGTGGCCGCGGATAAGGTCGCCGACGACCGTCTTTCTGTAGCCGCGGGGTGTCGTGGCGAAGACGAGAGCTAGCGGACAATGTTGAGGATGAGCTTGGGCTGTGCCGGGGCCAGGTGGCGAGCCGGGGTGGCTTGGGCGGTGCTGAACGGAGCAGGGGCTATCGGGCGGCGGCGGCGGCTAGCTCTTGGCCTGCCGGGCGCGGCGGGGGCTGCTTGGCGTGTTGCTGCGAGGAGGGGAGCGCGTGGCGTGGTGCTGCAGAGCGGGCCAAAGCCGTGGGGGCCAGCGTGTCGGCTCGGGCGCGCGGCTGCAATACGCGCGCTCTGGGCGCGTCCAGAGCGTGCACTGAAGGTGTTCGGCGTAATGTCGTGGCATGCTACAGGTCACCGGTGAGTCTGGCAAGCCACGGAACTAGGTTATAGGTAGAGGGAAACTCAAGGGACAAGTTGGTTTGGTCATGTGGTCAAGTTCACAATGTAGGCTTGAGATCATGCCAATTCAGCCCATGCACTCTAGGTGTTTGTCAAAATGCTAAAGGCACCTAGGCTATTCTTGGAGGGGCCAAATCTTCCAGGTCAGTGTCTCTTTGGACGCAAGAGGGAGTGGTGAAGTTAGTTTGCATAAAGGAGACACTTGCTAGTGCAAGTTTTGCAAAACTTCAATTCTATACAGAAAGCAAAAGGCATTGTTGCAAGCACTTAGAATCATCCAATGGGTCCACTCTCCTGGACTTAGGGGTTTAGTAGGGTGGTCTACAAGTAGGAAAAGGAATCACAGCAAAAGGAGCAAGTTAAAGTATAGTTGTAGTACAAAACCTCAAGTTGGACCAGAATGGAAATGAGGATGATTCACTCAAATTTTTCAAATAACATAGCTGGGTTTTTGCATAAAGCTGAATAATATGCTTCTACTGACATCCCATAATTTTGGTGGAGGCTAGAAAGAATTATTTAAAAGGGTTATAGTGCAAGCTTGCTCTCTGGACCAAAGAAGAAAATTGGGTGTAGAGCTCAAAATATTTCAAGAATAAGAGATATTTTTGTATAAAAGTGATTCAAAAACATCACATGACATCTCCAAATTTTGGTTGGATTTTTAGATAAATATATCAAATGGTTGTAGTTCAAATATGGCCATATAACCCTGAAAAACTATTTTTCAAGAAAATAAAGATCAAGCAGATTAATTATGTATTAGTTCTACTAATAAAAGAAAAGTTTTTCTTGAGAGGTTAAACAAGTCCAATAACATATTTGAAAAGTTTTCTCTTTGGGAAAACTCCATAATAGCAAGGGAGAAAAGGTTCAAAAATCAAAAAGGGAGCCCAGAAAATCAAAGTTTTAGTTTCCTGGCAAAATTTTAATTAATGAAACAAGGTCAAAATTTTGGGGTGTCACAACACTACCCCCCTTAAAAGAAAATCTCGTCCTCGAGATTTGTTAGGAGTTGTTTTGAAAATACCTTTCCTGTGAGCTAGAACCAAAAGATTCATCCATAGCACAAACTTGCGTCGTCGAGGTTGGCAGCTATGCCCGGGATAAAAAAAATGCAATCGCACATCAACATACTCATGCATGGCTACTATTAAAAACAGGAGTGCACAAGCAGACAGCATCTAATTATGGTGACACAGGGTCACAAGATTGCAAGGCGAGGTCATTCTAAGGCTCGGTATTCTTCGAGCGATTTTAGTCTACCTCGTTCATATCTAAGAGGGCTTGCTTCGCGGATGCCGAGGTTTCTCCACGGTTTACACCGTCAGAAACAGCTGGAGAGGGTTGAGGGGCTGCAGGCTCGGGGCAGCGATGATGACCATCGTGGGGATTGTTGGCCACAATCCCGTTGGAGTGTGCTCCCCAAAGACGACGAAGTACTTCTGGGGTCATCAAGGTATTTTGGATGATGGCCGGGGCTGTGCTGTGTTGAGGCTAGGTGCCCTTTTTAGAGAAAAAGGGAACGAAGTCTTCCCTCGCACGCTTGCGAATAAGACAGATTACTAGCGCGCGACTGACAGGCTAGATTGATTGGCTGGGCACCGACTGCCAAAAGTGTCGGGGTCTCTGTGTGGCTATCTTGCACGGGAAGCTTGGCTGGGGTTTTTGGTTAGGGTCTGATGGGTTGGTTTGCCTAAGTTTTTTGACCTGGCTAAGATAGGATTAGCCAATGGTCAGCCTGGCTCTGATACCAAGTCTGTCACGACCGGTTTTCCGGGTAATAAATTTCCAGAAAAGACCGTCGTGCTCATCAGCCCCAGGATTACTGTTAGCTGATGAGGCTCCAACTTGATACAGAAATTCCAAGCAACATACAAAATATGCAGTACAAGACCATTCTGGCCTGTGAGTACAACAAATGGTTTCTAGAGGTTGATGGTGGAAGCGGTTTGTGGATCATCAGTGTCTATGGGACTCCAATTCCCACAGGAACAACTGACCAGGTTAACTCCTATCTTCGCGAGGCTGCTATCTCCATTGCTTAGGTTCCGGGGCTGTCATCGCGTCACTCCTCTCCGTGCAAGAAAATCTGGCCAAGACAATAGCCAGGGACAAGCCAGTGAGTACTTTGAATGTACTCGCAAACATTATGAACACAGGTATAATATAACCATGATGTGCTGAAAATATTTATGCTCATGACGTCAGTCACAAAAGATAAATAAAACTCTGATGCATGCAAGCAAGTTATTTATAACAATGCAATTACATAGTAGTATTAAAATATATGAAACAAATAACAAGCAATGCCACAGTCGGGCGTCTTGGCGACACCACATAAAGGGCTTTAAAAGAAATGCCACAGTCGGGCGTCTGAGCGACACCACATAAAGGGCTTTAAAAGAAATGCCACAGTCGGGCGTCTGAGCGACACCACATAAAGGGCTTTAAAATAAACAATCATAGTGAATATCCCGGAGGTAGAACCATCCCGGAGATACACGATAATAACAATAATATCACGGGTTAGTCAACAATAATAATAATCATAATTATCACAAGTCACCAGTAGTATTCCAGTTCTGGTTTAACAGTTATCACCTCCGAAGACCGACACTAAGACCGACACTTGACCCGTCCCAGACTGTAATCCTTAACCATGGACACGGCTATTCGAATAGGTTTTAATCTCTGCAGAGGGTGTACTCTTTACCCACGAGTAACGGATTTCCTTTAGTCCATCGGGACTAATTCCGCTTACGGTCTTTTAAATGAAAACACACCTGACTTGCACACACCAGCTTAACTTACCGGTGTCTGGAATCACCCACGACACCCGTTAAGCAAAACTCTAAGTGGGGAGGCTACAACCTCGATTAGCATGGGATCAAAAAAATTTATACCGCGCGCAAAACTGGGGGAGCTACCCCCTCGGCTCCAACCGAAACACCCATGCCCCCTGACCGGATGACTGGCTTTTAATCCATGGCCGTGGTACCCTCATCCCGGCCCCTCTGTACGGTGTGTGCTCGAAAGGGGTTGACAAATTACTGAACCGTACCCTACCTGTGGCAGGGACAAGTGGTAGCACGAAACAAGTGTGGGGGTTGCTGGAACAAGACTCGTTCTACGGTCGACTCAGGAGGTTTATAGTTTCCTGCATAACATATATAACAAATATACTTCAACCAATCCAATCAACACTCATTATATCTTACAATGCCATACCGGACATACCCGTCCCGACGGAGGCCGGCGACAAGCTCACACCTACCCAAGGCAGAGGCTTTCCCGGATTTCTTTCCGGCATGCATGCAAGACACATGAGGATGATTATCATCATAAGTGTGTTTATTTCCAACAGCATGGAAATCACTATTATGCACTCATGCATATGATCATATCACATGAAATAACAAGTCCTTCGAAATGCGGTGGTGTTAAAAAAATGTATCAACGATCACACCAAAATATTATGCCGGGATTCAGAATGCTTGCCTTCAATGTGTGGTAAGTCAGGGTGTACTTCAAAACTATTGAAAGTTTCTCCTCTCTTCAAAAATCCTATTTTAGCAATATAAAGAATTAACACACAAAATAAAAACAGCACCAAAAGTTGTTTTAAAATTTTTTCAAATAAATCTTAAAATAAACTAGACAATATTTGAGAGAGGTAGGAAAAAGAATTAATTCATTTGGAGTTATATTTAAAAAGATAAAGCCAGTCAAAGATTTGGTCAAAATCTGTTTTTAAAATAAAAATAGAAAAGAAAACGTTTCAGACTGGAATACGTTTTCGGAGCGGAGGAAACGTACTTCGTGGTTTTACGCTTTCACTTAACACGCGTGGCGGCGGGGTGGGTCGCTGACAGTGGGCCCGCCTGGCCCACTGGTCAGGTTTGACCAGTCGCCGCGCCCCTTCTCCCTCCTCTGCCCGAGCGAAGCGGGGCTCCGGCGATCGTCGCCGGCGAAGGGAGGCTCCTCGAGGGCATCCGAGGCCAGGGATGGATCCACCTCTCCTAGGCGGTCCTCCGGGTGGTCGACTGGCCGGCGGGGACGGAGGGGTTCGTCGGCGGCGAGCTCCGCGGCGGAGGGAGCTTCGGTGACGGAGTGGTTTTGGGGTGAATGTGGTTCCCGATCAAAATCAAGTGGGGGTTTGGGTTCCTGGAGGGGAGGAGGTGTTCTTGGCGAAGAGAATTGGGAGGGAGAGGCCCTGGTGGCGCTGGGAGAGCTGGGGCCATGGCGGCGGCCGCTGCTGCCGGAGGTGGGGAAGACGACCTCCTCAGGTCGATTGGCTGCAATGGGGAGACTGGGGGAGTGTACTGAGGCCGCCTGCGAACGGAACGTGCTCGGGGGCCTCCTTAAATAGGCGTTCGGGGTCGGTTCCGACGGTGGCCGCGGATAAGGTCGCCGGCGACCGTCTTTCTGTAGCCGCGGGGTGTCGTGGCGAAGATGAGAGCTAGCGGACAAGGTTGAGGATGAGCTTGGGCTGTGCCGGGGCCAGGTAGCGAGCCGGGGTGGCTTGGGCGGTGCTGAACGGAGCAGGGGCTGTCGGGCGGCGGCGGCGGCTAGCTCTTGGCCTGCCGGGCGCGGCGGGGGCTGCTTGGCGTGTTGCTGCGAGGAGGGGAGCGCGTGGCGTGGTGCTGCAGAGCGGGCCAAAGCCGTGGGGGCCAGCGTGTCGGCTCGGGCGCGCGGCTGCAATACGCGCGCTCTGGGCGCGTCCAGAGCGTGCACTGAAGGTGTTCGGCGTAATGTCGTGGCATGCTACAGGTCACCGGTGAGTCTGGCAAGCCACAGAACTAGGTTATAGGTAGAGGAAAACTCAAGGGACAAGTTGGTTTGGTCATGTGGTCAAGTTCACAATGTAGGCTTGAGATCATGCCAATTCAGCCCATGCACTCTAGGTGTTTGTCAAAATGCTAAAGGCACCTAGGCTATTCTTGGAGGGGCCAAATCTTCCAGGTCAGTGTCTCTTTGGACGCAAGAGGGAGTGGTGAAGTTAGTTTGCATAAAGGAGACACTTGCTAGTGCAAGTTTTGCAAAACTTCAATTCTATACAGAAAGCAAAAGGCATTGTTGCAAGCACTTAGAATCATCCAATGGGTCCACTCTCCTGGACTTAGGGGTTTAGTAGGGTGGTCTACAAGTAGGAAAAGGAATCACAGCAAAAGGATCAAGTTAAAGTATAGTTGTAGTACAAAACCTCAAGTTGGACCAGAATGGAAATGAGGATGATTCACTCAAATTTTTCAAATAACATAGTTGGGTTTTTGCATAAAGCTGAATAATATGCTTCTACTGACATCCCATAATTTTGGTGGAGGCTAGAAAGAATTATTTAAAAGGGTTATAGTGCAAGCTTGCTCTCTGGACCAGAGAAGAAAATTGGGTGTAGAGCTCAAAATATTTCAAGAATAAGAGATATTTTTGTATAAAAGTGATTCAAAAACATCACATGACATCTCCAAATTTTGGTTGGATTTTTAGATAAATATATCAAATGGTTGTAGTTCAAATATGGCCATATAACCCTGAAAAACTATTTTTCAAGAAAATAAAGATCAAGCAGATTAATTATGTAATTAGTTCTACTAATAAAAGAAAAGTTTTTCTTGAGAGGTTAAACAAGTCCAATAACATATTTGAAAAGTTTTCTCTTTGGGAAAACTCCATAATAGCAAGGGAGAAAAGGTTCAAAAATCAAAAAGGGAGCCCAGAAAATCAAAGTTTTAGTTTCCTGGCAAAATTTTAATTAATGAAACAAGGTCAAAATTTTGGGGTGTCACAAAGGCTCGGCCTCTCGCCTAGTGTTTTGTTCCACTCTTGCCGCCCTAGTTTCCGTCATATCGGTGTTATGTTCCCGGATTTTGCGTTCCTTACGCGGTTGGGTTATAATGGGAACCCCTTGACAGTCCGCCTTGAATAAAACTTCTCCAGCAATGCCCAACCTTGGTTTTACCATTTGCCACCTAGCCTTTTCCCTTGGGTTTCATGGACTCAAGGGTCATCTTATTTTAAACCCCCTAGGCCAGTGCTCCTCTGAGTGTTGGTCCAACCTAGAGCACCGTGCGGGGCCGTCCCTTGGCAACTTGGGTTACGTTGGCTCCCGTACGCTTAGCTTATCCGGTGTGCCCTGAGAACGAGATATGTGCAGCTCCTATCGGGATTTGTCGGCACAGCGGGTGGTGTTGCTAGACTTGTTTTGCCATTGTCGGAGTTGTCTTGAAGTACCGAGATACCGAGTCTGATCGGAACGTCTTGGGAGGAGGTCTATTCCTTCGTTGACCGTGAGAGCCTGTCATGGGCTAAGTTGTGACTCCCCTGCAGGGATTGAACTTTCGAAAGCCGTGCCCGCGGTTATGGGCAGATGGGAATTTGTTAATGTCTGGTTGTAGATAACTTGAACCTTAATTAATTAAAATGAATCAACTGAGTGTGTTACCGTGATGGCCTCTTCTCGGCGGAGTCCGGGAAGTGGACACGGTGTTGGAGTAATGTTTGCGTAGGTTGCTCTCTAGTTTTCTTGCTCGTGCTTTGCCTCCTCTTCTCGCTCTCTTTTGCGAATAAGTTAGCCACCATATTTGCTAGTCGCTTGCTGCAGCTCCACTCATATTTTACCTTGCCATACCTATAAGCTCAAATAGTCTTGACCGCGAGGGTGCGAGATTGCTGAGTCCCTGTGGCTCACAGATTACTATAACACCAGATGCAGGGCCTGATGATTCCGCTCCAGGAGACACGTATGAGCTCAAGTGGGAGTTCGACGATGACTCTCAACGATACTATGTTTCCTTTCCCGATGATCAGTAGTGGTGCCCAGTTGGGGGTGAACGGCACCGTTGTCGCATGTTGGGTTCTCTTTTATTTTGGCGCCGTAGTCGGGCCATGAGTGTTTGGATGATGTAATGTTATTTATGTACTTGATTGACGTGGCGAGTGTAAGCCAACTATGTTATCTCCCCTTTTGTTATCATTACATGGGATGTTGTGAAGATTGCCTAACTTGCGACATATGCCTTCAATGCGATTATGTCTCTAAGTCGTGCCTCGACACGTGGGAGCTATAGTCGCATCAAGGGTGTTACAAGTTGGTATCAGAGCCTTCCCCGACCTTAGGAGCCCCATTGCTTGATCGTTTTTAGCGGCCGAGTTGTGTCTAGAAAAATGTTTTGAGTCATTTAGGAATTATATATCGGAGAGATTAGGAATTCTTTTTACTTCCCTATCTCCTCATCGCTCTGGTAAGGCATCCTGACGTAGAGTTTTGACTCTTCTCTTCTCAAATTTCACTAAACTTTTTTTTAGGATCACGCGGGTATCTTGGAATCGTTCTGATGGTTTTATGATGAGAACATTGTCTTGGTGCCTCCTGTCAGGGGTTTAGTGGAAGTGTCCCGGGGAGTTTAGCTCTGAGGTGTTGTCATCATAATTTTATCGTTGCAGTTCTGGAATACCTGAGTTTAGTACGCCGACATCGAAAATCTCTTTTATGCATTTCGTTGGTGAGATAACCTCGACGCCACCCAGTACTGGGGCGGGAGTTCGGGAGTATCGCCATAACTTGTATAACGGATGCTTTTCAAAGGTTGAGGTAGATGGTTTCCGAAGGTTTCTTGGTTATGTGTTGAAGGATGGATACAGCTGGATATAGGATTTGCTAGTTTGGGTGAGATATTATGCTTCCCCTGTATCCCCAACACCTGATTGCATAACCGGAAAGGTTCGGAAGTTTCATAGGTGGGAATTCTAGTAGCTCTAGTTTTTCTTCCACGGATATTGGTTTGAGATTGGGATTTCTTACCGATTATTCGTTCTTGATCCGTACCTTGTTGATTTATTTCTCTACCTTAATTCTACGTGGCTTCTCAATTTATGGATATGTGACCATTTCAAGAGGAATGCATTCGTTCATTTTGTTCGGATGTGAAGACTATATGTTGCAATTTTTCATTCCGTTGGATTCAGCTTCATTATTTGTCTATCAATGTGCTAATGGTGGTCAACCTCTTCAGGATGGCTCCTCCAACGCGCACGACTCCGAATCCTGATCCGCCACCACCTCCACCTCCTCTAGAGGCATGGCAAGCTGTGATGGCCGCAACCAATGCAAACACACAGCTGATCATGCAAATTCTTCAAGAGCGCAATCAAGGCAGTCAAGGGAATCAAGGCAGCAATCAGAGTCACTTTGCTACACTCAACCAGTTCCTTGCTAACGGGCCAAAGACTTTCAGCAATTGTGTTGAGGCAACCGATGCTGACAATTGGCTTGTGGATCTGTGCAAGCATTTCGAGTGCAGTAACGTCAGGCCTGAGGACTTTGTAAAGTTTGCTTCCTTCCAACTCAAAGATCAAGCTGCAGAATGGTTCCAGCAGTACAAGGACTCCAGAGGTGCACGTGTTATCACTTGGGATGATTTCCGTCGAGATTTTCGAGCTCATCATATTCCCCAGAGCGTGGTTGAAAGAAAGCGTGAGGAATTCCACAATCTGAAGCAAGGCTCTTTGTCTGTCTATGACTACAACAAGTTGTTTCAGAAGCTCGCCCGCTTTGCCAAGCAGGACGTCCCGGATGAGAAGAGCATGATATATCAGTTCAGGGGTGGTCTCAGAGAAGAAATTCAGCTCGCTCTTGTCCTCTTCGAGCCCTTGAGATATGATGAGTTCTACAACATGGCACTGAAGCAAGAGGCTGCTCAGTTGAGGTGTGATGCTTCCAAGAAGCGAGTCAGAGATGTTACTCCTTCTTCCTCTACTCAAGTGGCCAAGCAGCAGAAGTTTTGGCTTCCTCCTCCTCCGTTCCGTCAGCCGCATTAGTAGAAGAGCAAAGGTGGCAGTGGTTCTTCCCACCCACCCAACCCTGGCTTTCAGAACAAGACTTCGTCTCAAGCTCCAAGATAGAGTGCTCCGTATCACCGTCCGCTTTCAGAGGTCACGTGCAACAAGTGCCAACAGAAGGGTCACTATGCCAACAAGTGTTTCAACCAGAGGCGTCTTCCTCCTCCTCCTCCTGTCAGATCGGCAAGTACAGCTGTGGTCAAGCATAACCCCAAGCATGCCAAGGTCAATTTGATGAATGCAGCTCAGGCAGAGGACTCGTCAGATGTGATCATGGTTAACTTTCCAGTTAACTCTTTTCCAGCAAAAGTTCTTTTTGACACTGGTGCATCACATTGTTTTATGTCAAGATCATTTGTTTCCAAGCATGACTTCATTTCACAAATGTTGGGTAAACCTATGGGAGTGGTTTCTCCGGCTAAGTCTATGAGGGCTACTTCAATAGTCCCGGATGTTTCTATCATGATGGGTGATTTCAAGTTTCTGGCTTCTCCAATGGTTCTTGGTAACTCGGATATTGATCTTATTCTCGGAATGGATTGGCTTTCTAAGCACAAGGCTCAGCTTGATTGTGCAGCCAGGCAGATTCAATTGACTCATTCGTCTGAGGATGTAATTGTCTTTGCCGCTCGTGATGATACTATCCGTCTGTTTTCTCTCAATGAGAAGGGTGAATTGGATGCCATCTCTCAAATTCCAGTCGTTTGCAAATATCAAGACGTCTTTCCAGAAGAGCTCCCAGGAATGCCTCCGCACCGGCCAGTTGAATTTGTTATTGATCTTGAGCCTGGTACGGAACCGGTGTGCAAACGTCCTTACAAGCTTGGACCTGAAGAGTTGAAGGAGCTGATGAAGCAACTCGATATCCAAGAGAAAATGGGTCTCATCTGGCCTAGTTCTTCTCCGTGGGGTTGTGGTGTTCTTTTTGTAAAGAAGAAGGATGGAACGGACCGACTTTGTGTTGATTACCGTCCAGTGATCAAGAAGACCATCAAGAACAAATACCCACTTCCCAACATCAATGAGCTGTTCGAACAACTCAAAGGTGCCCAAGTATTCTCCAAGCTTGATCTCCGTATGGGTTATCACCAGATTCGCATTCGTGAAGAAGATATTTCCAAGCCAGCATTCAGAACAAGCTTTGGTTCATATGAATACACTATCATGTCTTTTGGCCTCGCCAACACTCCTCCGACGTTCTCTCGCATGATGAACTTCATCATCAACGCCTACACCAATGACTTCGTTTTGGTCTATCTCGACGACATTCTGGTTTTCTCCAAGCACAAGGAAGATCATGCCAAGCACTTGCGTTTGGTTCTCGATAAGCTCAGGGAACATCAGTTCTACGCCAAGTTCTCCAAGTGTGAATTTTGGCTCGATGAGGTTCTTTATCTTGGTCATATCATCTCTGCCAAGGGCATTGCCGTGAATCCTGAGAAGGTGTCTGCAATTGTGAATTGGGAACCTCCTCAGAATGTGAAGCAACTCCGCAGTTTTCTCGGTCTCGCAAGCTATTGCCGAAGATTCGTTGAAAACTTTTCTAAGATCGCGAAGCCTCTCTCAAATCTTCTCCAGAAGCACGTCAAGTACGTTTGGTCTCCGGAGTGTGATATTGCTTTCAACACTTTGAAAGAGAAATTGATCACTTCTCCAGTTCTGACTCCGCCTGATGAATCCAAGCCGTACGAGGTCTTTTGTGATGCCTCTCTCCAAGGTCTTGGCGCGGTATTGATGCAAGAGAGGAAAGTTGTTGCTTATACATCTCGCCAGTTGAAGCCTAATGAGAAGAACTACCCCACTCATGATCTCGAGTTGGCGGCAGTTGTGCATGCTCTTTTGACTTGGAGACATCTTCTATTGGGAAGAAAAGTGGACATTTTCACTGATCACAAGAGTCTCAAGTACATCTTCACTCAGCCTAATCTCAACCTCAGGCAAACTCGATGGGTCGAAATGATTCAAGAGTATAATCCGAGTATTGAGTACACTCCGGGCAAGGCTAATGTGATTGCTGACGCATTGAGCAGAAAGGCCTACTGCAACAGTCTGATTCTTAAGCCCTATCAACCCGAGCTTTGTGAAGCTTTCCGCAAACTTAACCTGCAAGTTGCTCCTCAAGGTTTCCTCGCCAACCTTCAAGTCTCTCCTACCTTAGAAGACCAGATTCGCCAAGCCCAGCTTCTTGATGCTATGGTGAAAAAGGTGAAGATTGGGATTGCCAAGAGTCAGTCCAAGTACAAGTGCTACCGCCTTGATGACAAGGACACTCTCTTCTTCGAGGATCGTATTGTTGTGCCCAAAGGTGAACTTCGTAAAGTGATCATGAACGAGGCTCACAATTCTCTCCTCTCCATCCACCCTGGGAGCATGAAGATGTATCAGGACCTCAAGCAAGCTTATTGGTGGACTCGAATGAAGCGCGAGATCGCTCAATTCGTGAATGAATGTGATGTCTGCAGAAGAGTGAAGGCAGAACACTAAAGGCCAGCAGGTCTCCTCCAACCTCTTGCCATTCCAGAATGGAAGTTGACCACATTGAGATGGACTTCGTGACTGGGTTTCCAAAGTCCAAGCGTGGCAATGATGCTATATTCGTTGTCATCGACAAACTCACCAAAGTGGCTCACTTTTTTCCTATTAAAGAGTCGATCACTGCAGCTCAATTGGCGGAACTCTATACCTCTCGTATTGTCTCGCTGCACGGTATTCCTCAAGTGATCTCTTCAGACCGTGGCAGCATCTTTACCTCGAAGTTTTGGGATTCTTTCCAGAAGGCCATGGGCACGAACATCCGTTTCTGCACAACTTTCCATCCTCAAACAAGCAGTCAAGTCGAGCGTGTCAACCAGATTCTTGAAGATATGCTCAGGGCTTGTGTGATCTCCTTCGGCATGAAGTGGGAGGATTGTCTTCCTTATGCTGAATTCTCCTACAACAACAGTTTTCAAGCAACTTCGGGCAAGACCCCTTTTGAAATTCTGTATGGCAGGAAGTGTCGTACCCCTCTCAACTGGTCTGAAACCGGTGAACGTCAGCTTTTGGGTAATGACTTAATCACAGAGGCAGAAGAAATGTGCAAAGTCATTCGAGATAACCTCAAAGCAGCCCAATCCCGTCAAAAGAGCTACTATGATAGTAAGCACCGTGATTTGGCTTTCGAGATCGGAGATCATGTTTACCTCCGCGTCTCTCCTATGAAAGGTACTCGTCGCTTGAGTATCAACGGGAAGCTTGCCCTAGATACGTGGGACCTTTCAAGATTGTCAGCAAGAGAGGCGACCTCGCCTATCAACTCGAGCTTCCTTCAAACTTTGCAAATGTTCATGACGTGTTCCATGTCTCTCAGCTTCGAAAGTGCTTCAAGACTCCTGACCGCACCGTCAACTTCGAGGACATTGAGCTCCAAGAAGATCTCTCTTATCGTGAGCACCCAGTTGCTATTCTTGAAGAGACAGAACGCAAGACTCGCAACAAGTCAATCAAATTTCTCAAAGTCAAGTGGTCACACCATTCCGACCGTGAAGCTACCTGGGAACGCGAGGATCACCTCCGTTCTGAGTACCCGGCGTTCTTTCAGTCCTAAATCTCGGGACGAGATCCTTTCGTAGTGGTGGAGTGTTGTAACACCCCGGATGTAACTTTCCCTATTTGTACTCCAACTCTTGCAATTTCCGGCGTTAAGTTATTTTATTTTCTCGGGTTCGGGTCTTTGTCTCCGTGTGTTGTTGTCGTTGTCATGCATCTCATATCATGTCATCATGTGCATTGCATTTGCATACGTGTTCGTCTCATGCATTCGAGCATTTTCCCCGTTGTCCGTTTTGCATTCCGGCGCTTCGTTCTCCTCCGGTGGTCATTTCTAGCTTTCTTTCGTGTGTGGGGATTAAACATTTCTGGATTGGACCGAGACTTGTCATGCGGCCTTGGTTTACTACCGGTAGACCGCCTGTCAAGTTTCGTACCATTTGGACTTCGTTTGATACTCCAACGGTTAACCGAGGGACCGAAAAGGCCTCGTGTGTGTGCAGCCCAACACCCCTCCAATTTGGCCCAAAACCCACCAAACTCTGGTCCATGTCCTAGAGCGTTCGATCACGATCGCGTGGCCGAAAACCGCACCTCATTTGGACTCTCCTAGCTCCCTCTATGCCTATAAATAGGTCCCCCTCGAAATATCCCGGATCCCCTCTCCCCAAAACCCTAAAAAATCGTCTCCGCGCCAGCCGGACACGTCCGCCGCCGACCCCTCGCCCAATCGCTGTGCGCCACGTCACCGGGCCACGCCCCAGTTCGCCGCGCCGCCGCCGAAGCCCGCAAGGCCCGCGGGGAGCCCTC
>NC_041390.1:490258512-490327862 GCF_002162155.2 Triticum dicoccoides | reverse complement strand
CCGACGACCTCGCCCCGGCCGGCCTCCTCCACGTCTCCCTCTTCCCCGGTGACCTCCTCCGACGTCGTCCCCACCGCCGGCGAACAGTGCTCGCCGGAATCGCCTCGGTTTGCGTGCGCGAGATCCAGATCTGGAAACCCTAGGTCATTTTTTTCTCAGTCCCAGGAATTTCCAGTCCATATGCTCCTGTTCGAGGCCCCGTAACTTTGCAACCGTAGCTCCGATTTGGGCATATAGCATATCAAAATGTTCATCTCAGAGAATACATCATTTCATTCCATTGCATTATTTTCATTTGAGCTCATCTTGATGCCTGAAATGCTGTTAGAAGAGGGCTACTTGAGTTAATTGTCAGATCTATTACTCCGTTTAGCACTTTTGTCATTTTTGCCATGATTATTGTGTGCATGATATACCCGTGAGTTCTTCATATGTTTTGTTAAGGGTTTTGTCATATTTCCATTGGTGCAACCCATGTATTTTTAGGATGTGTGTAGTGACTTGTGCAAGCTTGCAAAGTGAGGCACCCGGTAATTCTGTTTTTAGGGACTTAGTGATTTCACTAAGTCCTGGGATTGTTTATCTCACGATGCCATATGTTCATGTTGTTTCCTAGTGATTCGTGCCTCTTTTGAGGATGATCAGTAAGGGAGTTTTGTTAATCTTGTAGTGCTCTCTCCATCCATGTCTTTGTTTGCAATTATGGAGCACCCTAGCTTGAGTCAATCGAGCTCTACTTTTGCTTCGTTGTGAATCTGGGCAGATCGCCAACTTGTTTGCGATTTTGCCGATGTTATTGTAGTTGATCCGTGCATGCTATGCTATTGTTCTTGCCATGTCTAGCTTGTATTTTGTGCCTTCTTGATGGGTGTATGCTTTTCTTGCCATGACTTGCACCATGGTGAGTGCATCGAGCTCGTAAACATGCCTTCGTGAGTTATGTTTCAGCATGTCCCAGTTTTCACGAAGTCTGAAAACTGATTATGTTTTTGCTATGTTCGTGTGCTTGTTAGTATATTTTGTGATCCCTTTTGGCTCAAGGTCACTGAGGAACTTTTGTTAAGCTTGTTGAGTAGCTCCATGCCATGTCTTTCTTTGTCATGTTCAGGTCCTGTAGCATGTTGTTTTGTTGCTCCGAAGAGGGCTATATGATCTGAAATTCCAGACAAGTGTTAATTTCACTAAGTCTGAGATCTGTTTTACCATTTGCGTTTTTGCCATGCTTGTTTGAACCTCCTAATGGATGATTTGGCCGTAGCTCAGTGCTAGACTTTTGTTAAGCATCTTGAATGCTTCCCTGCCATGTATTTTGTTGTCATGTTTGGGTGCTGTAGCATGTTCATCTCATTGCATTTAGATGCCTACTTGCTGTATATCGCAGACCGGTGCCATTTTTGAATCGCTTGCCATTTCCAAACCGTAACTCCGATTCCGGCGTTCTTTATATCGTTTTCAAGCGATTTCATCTCATCTTTCCAGTGGCACACTTGGTTTTCCAAGTTGAGGCCAGGTTCATGCATTTCCTGTCATATCTTGCATTTTGCATCCCGCATCGCATCCCGCATAGCATATCTTCATTTCATCATATTGCTTGGTCTTGCATGTGGTTGATTGTATCCTTGTTGCTTGTTTGTCTTGTTTGGGTAGAGCCGGGAGACGAGTTCGCTAATGAGGAGCCCGTTGAGTTTGCTTTTGAGGATCCAGTCAACTCTGACAACTGTGCAGGCAAGATGATCATACCCTCGAAATCACTACTATCTTTGCTATGCTAGTTTGCTCGCTCTTTTGCTTTGCCAATGCTACGATGCCTACCACTTGCTTGCAAGCCTCCCAAATTGCCATGCCAAACCTCTCACCCACCATGTCCTAGCAAACCGTTGATTGGCTATGTTACCGCTTTGCTCAGCCCCTCTTATAGCGTTGCTAGTTGCAGGTGAAGATTGGAGGCCGTTCCTTGTTGGAACATCTTTTATTTACTTGTTGGGATATCATTATATTGCCTTGTTATCTTAATGCATCTATATACTTGGTAAAGGGTGGAAGGCTCGGCCTCTCGCCTAGTGTTTTGTTCCACTCTTGCCGCCCTAGTTTCCGTCATATCGGTGTTATGTTCCCGGATTTTGCGTTCCTTACGCGGTTGGGTTATAATGGGAACCCCTTGACAGTCCGCCTTGAATAAAACTTCTCCAGCAATGCCCAACCTTGGTTTTACCATTTTCCACCTAGCCTTTTCCCTTGGGTTTCGCGGACTCAAGGGTCATCTTATTTTAAACCCCCTGGGCCAGTGCTCCTCCGAGTGTTGGTCCAACCTAGAGCACCGTGCGGGGCCGTCCCTTGGCAACTTGGGTTACATTGGCTCACGTACGCTTAGCTTATCCGGTGTGCCCTGAGAACGAGATATGTGCAGCTCCTATCGGGATTTGTCGGCACAGCGGGTGGTGTTGCTGGACTTGTTTTGCCATTGTCGGAGTTGTCTTGAAGTACCGAGATACCGAGTCTGATCGGAACGTCTTGGGAGGAGGTCTATTCCTTCGTTGACCATGAGAGCTTGTCATGGGCTAAGTTGGGACTCCCCTGCAGGGATTGAACTTTCGAAAGCCGTGCCTGCGGTTATGGGCAGATGGGAATTTGTTAATGTCCGGTTGTAGATAACTTGAACCTTAATTAATTAAAATGAATCAACAGAGTGTGTTACCGTGATGGCCTCTTCTCGGCGGAGTCCGGGAAGTGGACATGGTGTTGGAGTAATGTTTGTGCAGGTTGCTCTCTGGTTTTCTTGCTCGTGCTTTGCCTCCTCTTCTCGCTCTCTTTTGCGAATAAGTTAGCCACCATATTTGCTAGTCGCTTGCTGCAGCTCCACTCATATTTTACCTTGCCATACCTATAAGCTCAAATAGTCTTGATCGTGAGGGTGCGAGATTGCTGAGTCCCTGTGGCTCACAGATTACTATAACACCAGATGCAGGGCCTGATGATTCCGCTCCAGGAGACGCGTATGAGCTCAAGTGGGAGTTCGACGAAGACTCTCAACGATACTATGTTTCCTTTCCCGATGATCAGTAGTGGTGCCCAGTTGGGGGTGAACAGGACTGTTGTCGCATGTTGGGTTCTCTTTTATTTTGGCGCCGTAGTCGGGCCACGAGTGTTTGGATGATGTAATGTTATTTATGTACTTTATTGACGTGGCGAGTGTAAGCCAACTATGTTATCTCCCCTTTTGTTATCATTACATGGGATGTTGTGAAGATTGCCTAACTTGCGACATATGCCTTCAATGCGATTATGTCTCTAAGTCGTACCTCGACACATGGGAGCTATAGTCGCATCGAGGGTGTTACACGTAGCTTACCTACCATGGTCATCACAAATCCTTATGCGCAAAGAACTGATATATCCTGTCAAAAATTGCTTCAGTTCTGCACCCCTTCAAGATCCCATTATTTTTTCTTTTCTATCTTATCTTTAGATCCGAAAGTTTTATACATCACTATGAGATCTGTTTCTATGATTCTGTGAGATCCGTTTCTCCTCACACCAATATAAGCGGTTTAACATTGTATAAATAGTCTATGCCATTAGCCCTCTGATAAACCGGAAGAGCATGTTACCTTCATAATTATGCTCCGGTTTAACAGTGTCTGATCAACCCTGTGCTAGCATTACCTCTCTCTCTCATTATACTGGTCTCCGGGTTGTACCATTTATCATATCAGCATGTTTCTTACTCCCTTGTCTCTTGTGTATAATAATGCGTAATTTATAAACCGGCCTTTCATTTTCAGTTTGTTCGCTTTGCAATAGCCAAACAATTCACTACCTGCAACTGGGCTCGTTCCCGGGTTACTGAGGCTCAATTGAATGAGATGGTTAGCATCGGCTCTCTGCCTAAGAAAACTGAGATCAAATGGCGAGTTCCAGGAACAGAGAATCCTCCAACCCCAAGACAAGGCGAGGTGGTAATCTTTGTTGACCATATAGGCCGTGGTTTCAAACCGCCAGGGTCGAAATTTTATTGAGATGTGCTCGCCAGCTTCCAACTGCTTCCACAAGATATTGGTCCCAACTCAGTCTCCAACTTATGCAATTTCCAAGTCTTCTGTGAAGTTTATTTACAAGAAGAACCAACTGCAGAATTGTTCCGGGATTTCTTTCACTTAAACCGGCGCACAGAGTTTTTGAATGGCCCGAACACAGAGCTTGGCAGTGTCTTGATTCAAAAGTGGAAAGAAGTGGAATTTCCTCATGCCAAACACCATAGCCACCCAAAGGAATGGAACCAAACATGGTTCTATTATAGAGACACTTCGCCTGACGATGAAAATCCCCTCCCCGACTTCTGTGATCATAGATTATCCAATACTCACCCAATGCCACAACGCCTGAGCTCTTCAGAAAGGGCAAAATGTGCTCCTCAAATCACCAAGCTCCGGGCCTTTATGGCAAACGGTTTAACAAGTGAGGATTTTGTGCGCTGTTGGATATCCTGGAGTATCTTGCCGCTAAGCCGGCGTCCCGGTTTAATGTGCGAATATACCGGTGAAGTTGACGATCCTCAACGCCACTGCAACATCCAATTATCTAAGGAAGAAGTTACTGAAGGTGTAAAGAAAATTCTGAATGAATCGGAACTGGTCTGTAGTCAAACCGGTCTGAGTCCCTTCTATACCAAGAACAAACCGTCTGTTGTAAGCATTACACTTCCTCTTCATCTCTAATATCTTTAACTTATACAAGTTGTAACCCTTCTTCTTTATATATATAGGGTGATGACCCTTTCTGGAAACGGAAATCCATAGAGAAAGCAGCAAAGCCAACTGGAGACAAAGTGGTCAAACCAACCCGCCCGAAGACCAAAGACGTAAAATGGACGTCAAAGCGGAAAACGGCTGGCCGGATTAATATGGAACTTGATGATGATACTGATGACCCAGAAGTTGAGGTAGAACTTGACTCACTTGGCTCTCTTTTTATGCATCTTGTTAACAATGATCTTCCTCAAGAGGAGGCAGAAGCTAGCCAGGCTGATGACGTAGAGGTAATTACCCTTTCCTCCAGTTCAGACTCTATGCCAACACAAAAAACTCGCTAAGCAATCCGGAAAGTAAGCTTTTCTCATCCTCTTGCTCACTTGGATCCAACATTTATTTTGAAGACTCAACAGCATGAAGCTCGCCGGACGACCCGGCACAGTGGCCAAGAGGTCACCTCTACCGGTTTACCTGATACTCCAGTTCGGAAGCGCCGGTCTGAGGTCTCTCCTACTTCTGACCATTCTTACCCCAAGGCAGGTTATTTCAGACAACCTCTTAATCCATTCGATTCAAATTATCAGGTGACACCTCCTTCCTCTTCTGGTGAATCGACAACAACTCAACTCCCTCCTTTGAAAACTGTGGCCGGGTGAGTTATGAAAAACCTTTCCTTTCAATGCGCCCCACATCTTTTGAACAGGGTCTTAATCCTTTTTATTCTGTTTGCAGGGCCAAAGCCAGACCCAGCAAGAAAGCTCGAGTCACCAATCCGCTAGAAGACCCTATTGTCGAAGAAGAAGAACCAAGAGGTGAAATGGAGCAGACTGGTGAACTGGAAGGCCTCCATCCTGAAATAACTCTTGATGATCCGCCCCTTGACGGCCAACATACTGACGAACCAATAGATGCCGAGCCTGCCGCCCCTGATACTGAACCGGCAGAACCAAACCGGGCTAATCCAATGAAAGACACTGAAATTCCACCATCATCCAGCAAAAATCCTGAAGGCCAAGGTGATGACGTTATTATTACTGGAACAGGCCACAGCTCTCCTGGTCATCCCGTCATTTTGGCTCAGCATAGTGCCAAAGAAGAGCAAATTGCCAAGGATAAAGGTAAATGGAGCAGCGGCTTATCAAACTATGCTCATCTTAACGCTGATGAACTTCATTCCGGCTTCTTGAACCGTCTGCACTCAAACCAGGATTATGAAGCCAGTTTGGTGAATTTGATGAAAGAACGATATGAGGTAAATGCTTCTCCATTGTATATTGATTTATAGCTGAAATACTATTCCAAGTAGCCTCCAAGAGCCGTTTTATGATTGTTAATCATAAACCGGGTCTTTGTAATACTTCAAGCATCCCATCATTGATCCTTGCAAAGGCGTGTCCTCAATCATAGATAAGACTCATGTTTGAAAAAAATTAGATAACGTAGTGCAGCATATAGGCATTACCCCCAAGTATGAAGTGTCAAGGATAATGCTTGCATTGGTCTGGAAACTTGTATAGAGGGTAATATTTGAGAGCAAATAGGCATTAGCCCCCAAGTATGAAGTGGATAACTTGTTATATGCTTTATACTTAGTGCATAAATATGTTGTTTTATTGAATATACCTTCCATGTTGCAGGCTGAACTGAGAAGCAAAGATGCCCAAAACTCTGACTTGCAAGAAAATGTTAAGTCTCAATAAGCCGAAGCTGCAAAAGACAAAGAGGAGCTGACGCAGGCCCTGGCCGGAATGGAAAAATTGAAAGACTCCTTCAACCAAGATCTTGCTGAATGGGAAACCGAAAAAGCCAGTTTGACCAAAAGGGCTGTAGATGCCGAGGAAGCCCTGAAACCAGTGGTTGAAGAACTAGCCGGTTTGAAGCGCCAAATCAACGCTATGACCTCTGCTATCTTTGGTAAGTGTCTGCTTATGTATGTTGCACCAGTCAATGAATCTCAAAACTGACCAAAATGTTGATAAAATCTTTGGCAGGAACCCGGATCACTCATCTTGGTGCAGATATGCAGATGAAGCTCAAAGCGGCATATACATTGGTTGAGCAGCTATACTCTGGATCTCAGCGGGCCATTAGTACAACGGCTTATAACAAACCGGCGCCAACATTGATTAAGGAGACCCTTGAGAAGCTGAGCATGTTACCGGCGCGTATTGTCGAGTTGAAAAGAGTTGCTGCGAGAGCAGGAGCATTAACCGCCCTTAGTCGAGCCAAGGCCTGGATTCCAGACCTTGAAGCGGAGGATATCATTAAAGGATATCCAGGCGTTAAAGAAGACGATTTAAACTTTGACAATGATGATCTTCGACGGCTGACCAAACAGATGCGGCCAGCGGCCAACAAATTGGACGAGGACACCGATTTGTCCCATTTTCAACTGTTTTATGATGCAGAAGGGAAAAGACAGCCGACCGATATCCATGAAGTCGAAGAACTTGTGCCTCTGATTCGTAAGCACACTTATGCCCCTGATATTAACCCTTCTGATCTTATCCATGAGGAAGCAGTGTTCCAAGCTTTAACCGGATTCGATTGGTCAAAGACTGATTTCCAGCGGCTGGGGAGGGATGAAGAAGTGCCGACACCAACTAATCCGCAACCGTCAAACCGTCATGATGAAGAGTCATGATCTGGTCGCCGGTTTATATGGCTACTGTGAAAAACAATGGCACTGTTTGAACCGCTTTGAAGCTTCATGTAATAGGATAGCTGAAACTTTGTTTATCTTCCATGCCATCAAGCATGTTTCATAACGCTTTGTGACAATCTGTGCCGCCCTTCAGGATATATTTTATGCATAGCCTATGATGACTTGCCTTCCTAGGTCCAAAAAACTTAAAAGTGTCTAGCGGTTTACCGCTAAACATGTCATAATATCCAAGAAGTATATAGTACTTTAGCTGAATAATCAAGTGTTTGTACAAAAAATAATGTACAGAACATACCTCATTGATTGACCAAACGTGTATATAGCAAAGGTGTTTAACACCAACCCGATACATTTGATAATTTCATCTTCATAATGCTGGTCTATCTATTAAACCGGACTGGTATAACTACCGGATTTTCTTTATAACACTGGTGATTTAGTCAAACCAGACCGGGTCAATGACCACCGGTTTATAATTGATCATGTACCAACAACTGATGGTTGGAAAGCAAGCCGGGTCAAGGACGCCGGTTTATCAAAAAATACTTATGATTGTCAACAAACAAAATTCAAATAGGAAAATATGTGAGGCTTTTTACGAGCTGCCAGGCTCCAAATCGAGGCTTTTCATGGGCTGCCAGGCCTTTGAGTTAAACCGTTTAACAAAGCCTTTTAAGATGGGCCTCCAATTAACCAATCATCGTTTTAACTGTGACAAGTTCAGGGTCTGTAAAAGATTGACTTGTCAAACGTTCGATGGGTCATGCCAGGATTACCTCGATAGGAGTGGCTTACTTGATGAAGGCAGGTTAACCCGGGGTTTTAGGTGAATTCACCAGGCTTCCAAGCCATGGCTTGATAGCCAATTACAAGGGTCCTTTCAAACTCTTTGTTGCTTCGCAAAAAAGAGCCCCCAAGTAACTTTGTGAGCGATGCTTAGCGTGTGCCTATGTTTGAGTTTGTACTGTGTACAATACTCTCTTTGGCTCCACAAAATTTTCCTTGTGTGGCTGAAATGCCTATCAAGAGGTGTAGCTGTGGTTCAAACATGACCAAGCCCCCTAGTGATTTTCTTTATCTTTATGCAGCTGCTAAAGCCGGTTTAACAAAGACTCCGCTTTGACCGTTAACTTGTAAAAGCACACATATGATATAAGAAAGAACAGATACCCCACTTATAATGGAGGCTCCGATTTATTATATGGTATATACACTATCATAAATATGTACAGGTGATGAGCCTATGGCTTCAAGTATAGTAAGGCCGAAGGAGAGCTATGTTCCATGGCCGCTTTGTCTCCTCCTCCGATTGACATGCTCTCGAACATCAATAAGGTAGTAGGATCCGTTGTGCAGATTTTTGCTGACCACAAAGGGTCCTTCCCAAGGGGGGGATAACTTGTGCATATCAGTCTGATCCTGGATGAGCCGGAGGACCAAATCACCTTCTTGAAAGGTTCTAGTTTTAACCCGGCGGCAGTGATAACGTCGAAGATCTTTTTGATAAATCGCCGAACGTGCTGCTGCAAGATCCCGCTCTTCATCCAACAGGTCCAGAGAATCCTGTCGTGCCTTCTCATTATCAGCTTCAACATAAGCTGCCACAAGGGGCGAATCGTGACGGATGTCACTAGGGAGAACCGCCTCCGCTCCATAAACCATGAAGAAAGGCGTGTAACCCGTAGACCTATTGGGTGTGGTGTTGATGCTCCATAACACAGAAGGTAGCTCCTCGACCCAACAACCCGGCGTCCGCTTTAAGGGAACCATAAGCCTTGGTTTGATATCCCGTAGAATTTCTTGATTTGCCCTTTCCGCTTGACCATTAGATTGGGGGTGAGCCACTGATGCTAGATCAAGCCGGATGTGCTCACGTTGACAGAATTCCTCCATCTCTCCTTTTGATAAGTTAGTACCATTATCTGTTATAATGCTACGTGGAAAGGCAAACCGGAATATCACCTTTTTGATGAATTGAACCGCCGTGGCTGCATCACATTTGCTGACTGGCTCTGCCTCTACCCATTTAGTGAATTTATCAACTGCTACTAACAGATGGGTCTTCTTGTCCTTGGAGCGCTTGAAGGGTCCAACCATATCCAGCCCCCAAGTTGCAAACGGCCATATAATTGGAATCATCTGCAACTCTTGAGCCGGAACATGCGCACGGTGGGCAAACTTTTGACATCCATCACATCTTTTGACTAAATCCTCCGCATCAGCATGCGCCATCAACCAGTAAAAACCGTGGTGAAAAGCTTTGGCAACCAACGACTTTGAACCGGCGTGGTGACCGCAATCCCCTTCATGAATTTCTCGCAAAATCTCACAACCTTCTTGAGGAGAAACGCATCGCTGAATTGCTCCTGAAACACTGTAACGATATAACTCCCTGTTGAGTATGGTCATGGACTTGGACCGCCAGATTATCTATCGAGCCAGCGTTTCCTCAGCTGGTAACTCGCCCCGATTCATGTAATCCAGATATGGGATCGTCCAATCCGGTATGGCATGCAGAGCTGCCACCAACTGAGCCTCTGGATCAGGAATAGCCAAATCTTCTTCGGTTGGTATTTTGACTAACGGATTGTGCAATACATCAAGAAAGACATTGGGCGGAACCGGTTTACATTGGGAACCAAGACAACTTAAAGTGTCTGCCGCTTCATTCTTCTGCCGGTCTATATGGTCCACCTGATAACCTTTAAAGTGACCAGCCACTGCGTCCACCTCTCACCGATATGCAGCCATGAGTGGGTCCTTAGAATCCCAGGTGCTAGACACTTGCTGAGCCACTAGATCTGAATCGCCGAAGCACTTAACCCGGCTCAAATTCATATCTTTAGCCATCCGAAGACCGTGGAGTAAAGCCTCATATTCAGTTGCATTGTTAGTACAAGGGAACATTAAACGGAGGACATAACAAAACTTGTCACCTCGTGGGGAAGTTAAAACGACTCCAGCCCCCGAACCCTCTAACTATCTGGATCCATCAAAATGAATAGTCCAATATGTATTATCTGGTTTCTCTTCAGGTGCCTGTAACTCCGTCCAATCATTGATGAAATCTACGAGTGCCTGGGACTTGATCGCCGTGTGGGGTATATATTTGAGCCTGTGAGGTCCAAGCTCAATGGCCCACTTGGCAATCCGGCCAGTTGCCTCTCTGTTTTGAATGATGTCGCCCAGAGGAGCTGAACTGACCACTATGATAGGATGGCCCTAAAAATAGTGTTTGAGCTTCCGGCTTGCCATAAACACCCCATACACCAGTGTCTGCCAATGTGGATACCTCTTGAGGGAGTCCTGGATTAGGGGGTGTCCGGATGGCTGGACTATACCTTCAGCCGGACTCCTGGACTATGAAGATACAAGATTGAAGACTCCGTCCCGCGTCCGGAAGGGACTTTCCTTGGCGTGGAAGGCAAGCTTGGCGATACGGATATGAAGATCTCCTACCATTGTAACCTACTCTATGTAACCCTAACCCTCCCTGGTGTCTATATAAACCGGAGGGTTTTAGTCCGTCGGACAACATACACATCAACAATCATACCATAGGCTAGCTTCTAGGGTTTAGCCTCCTCGATCTCGTGGTAGATCTACTCTTGTACTACCCATATCATCAATATTAATCAAGCAGGACGTAGGGTTTTACCTCCATCGAGAGGGCCCGCACCTGGGTAAAACTGCGTGTCCCTTGTCTCTTGTTACCATCCGGCCTAGCCGCACAGTTCGGGTCCCCCTACCCAAGATCCGCCGGTTTTGACACCGACATTGGTGCTTTCATTGAGAGTTCCTCTGTTTCATCGCCGTCTGGCTCGATGGCTCCTACGATCATCGATAGCGATGCAGTCCAGGGTGAGACCTTCCTCCCCGGACAGATCTTCATTTTCGGCGGCTTCGCACTGCGGGCCAATTCGCTTGGCCGTCTGGAGCAGATCAAAAGCTACGCCCCTGGCCATCAGGTCAGATTCGGAAATTTAAACTACACGGCTGACATCCGCAGGGACTTGATCTTCGACGGATTCGAGCCACTGCTGAGCACGCCGCACTGTCACGAGGAGCATGATCTAGCTCTTCTGCCGAACAGTGCCCTGGAGGCCGCATCCGCATCGGCTCCGACCCTTAATTCGGAGCCAACTGCGCCGATCGAGGATGGGCGGTTGGACGCCACCTCGGGGGCTCCAACCCCAATGGCGATTGAGCCAAGCACCAGCCCCGTACTCTGCGAGACCCGTGACTCCATGGAGTTGGACTCCTCTACGGACTCCGAGGCCCCCGCTCCCCTGCCGATCGAATCCGATTGGGCGCCGATCATGGAGTTTACCGCCGCGGACATCTTTCAGCACTCGCCTTTTGGCGATATCCTGAAGTCACTGAAGTCTCTCTCTTTATCAGGAGAGCCCTGGCCGGACTACGGTCAGCAAGGTTGGGGTACGGACGATGAAGAAATTCAAAGCCCACCCACCACCCACTTTGTAGCCACTGTCGACGACTTAACCGACATGCTCGACTTCGACTCCGAAGATATCGACGGTATGGACGCCGATGAAGGAGATGATGAAGAACCAGCGCCTACTAGGCCCTGGAAAGCCACCTCGTCATATGACATATACATGGTGGACACCCCAAAAGAGGGAGATGGCGATGGAACAGCGGAGGATGACCCCTCCATGAAACAGCCTAAGCGCCGCCGTCAGCGGCGCTGCTCAAAATCCCGCCAAAACAAACACGGTGATTCCAGCACGGGAGATAATAATACTCTGGAAAGTGCCGAAGAAAACCCCCTCCAGCTAGATTTAGCACAGGAGGATGGAGAAACCAGCCCTCACGAGAGATCGGCAGACAAAGAGGTCGAGGACGATAATTATATGCCCCCCTCCGAAGACGAGGCAAGCCTCGACGACGACAAATTCGTCGTGCCAGAGGATCCCGTCGAGCAAAAGCGTTTTCAACGTAGGCTTATGGCCACGGCAAGAAGCCTTAAGAAAAAACAGCAATAGCTTAGGGCTGATCAAGATTTGCTAATCGACAGATGGATTGAAGTCCTTGCGGCCGAAGAGCATAAACTCGAATGCCCCTCCAAGAGCTACCCAAAGCGCAGGTTGCTACCCCGATTAGAGGAGGAAGCACTTGACCGGCCACCTCGTGGTCGCGACAGAGAGGCCTCTCGGCCCTCCACTCAAGCCGCACCCCGTACCAAGGCGCGGGAATATGCGCCAGACTTACGAGACATGTTGGAGGACAAGGCAAGGCAAACAAGATCGATCTACGGATCACGTGGGCGCCCCACGGCTCGAGACGGTAACCGTCACGCCGACCACAAATTTGGTGGGGCCGAACACAATAGACAAGGCTCATTGGAGCTACGTCACGATATAGCCTAGTACAGAGGCGCCACACACCCACTCTGCTTTACAGAGGAAATAATGGATCATCAAATCCCCGAGGGTTTCAAACCCGTAAACATCGAATCATATGATGGCACAACAGATCCTGCGGTATGGATCAAGGATTATCTCCTTCACATCCACATGGCCCGCAGTGATGATTTCCACGCCATCAAATACCTCCCACTCAAGCTTAAAGAACCAGCTCGGCATTGGCTTAACAGCTTGCCAACAGGATCAATCATATGTTGGGAGGACCTGGAAGCCGCATTCCTCGACAATTTCTAGGGCACTTACGTGCGACCCCCAAACGCCGATGACCTAAGTCACGTAATTCAGCAGCCAGAGGAATCGGCCAGGCAATTCTGGACACGGTTCCTAACAAAGAAAAATCAAATAGTCGACTGTCCGGACGCTGAGGCCCTAGCAGCCTTCAAGCACAATATCCGTGACGAGTGGTTGGCCCGGCACCTTGGACAAGAAAAGCCGAAATCTATGGCAGCACTCACGACACTCATGACCCGCTTTTGCATGGGAGAAGACAGCTGGCTCGCTCGTAGCAACAATATGACCAAGAACCCTGGTAATTCAGACACTAGGGACAGTAGTGGCAGGTCGCGTCGCAACAAGCAGAAGAGCCGCATTAATGGCGACAATGCTGAGGATACGGTAGTTAATGCCGGATTCAGAGGCTCTAAATCCGGTCAGCGGAAAAAGCCATTCAAAAGGAATCCTAGGGGCCCGTCCAGTTTGGACTATATACTCGACCGCTTATGCCAGATACATGGCACCCCCGAAAAGTCGGCCAATCACACCAACAGGGATTGTTGGGTGTTCAAGCAGGCAGGCAAGTTAAATGCCGAAAATGAAGACAAGGGGCTGCATAGCGATGACGACGAGGAGCCCCAGCCGCCGAACAACAGTGGACAGAAGGGTTTCCCCCCACAAGTGCGGACGGTGAACATGATATACGCAACCCACGTCCCCAAACGGGAGCGGAAGCGCGCATTAAGGGACGTATACGCGGTAGAGCCAGCCGCCCCAAAGTTCAACCCATGGTCCTCCTGCCCGATCACCTTTGATCGAAGGGACCATCCCACTACCATCCGTCATGGCGGATTCGCCGCATTGGTTCTAGACCCAATTATTGACGGATTTCATCTCACTAGAGTCCTTATAGATGGCGGCAGTAGCCTGAACCTGCTTTACCAGGATACAGTGCGGAAAATGGGCATAGATCCCTCGAGGATTAAGCCCACCAAAACGACCTTTAAAGGCGTAATACCAGGTGTAGAGGCCAACTGTACAGGCTCAGTCACACTTGAAGTGGTCTTCGGATCTCCAGATAATTTTCGAAGCGAGGAGCTAATCTTCGACATAGTCCCATTCCGCAGTGGCTATCACGCACTGCTCGGGCAAACCCCATTCGCTAAGTTCAATGTGGTACCACATTACGCATACCTTAAGCTCAAGATGCCAGGCCCTCGAGGAGTAATTACGGTCAATGGAAACACCGAACGCTCCCTCCGAACAGAGGAGCACACGGCGGCCCTTGCAGCGGAAGTTCAAAGCAGCCTCTCCAGGCAGTTCTCTAGTCCGGCCACTAAACGACCGGACACCGTCAAGTGCGCCCGGAGTAACCTACAACAAGACCGCCTGGCACGATCCGCGCAGGCGTAGCAATGCGGCCCCAACCCCAACCCTCGCAAAAAGGCGACGCCAATACTTCGCGTACATAACTACGCTCTAGATATACCATGGGCACAGGGGGAGGGGCACCATCACGGCACGCATAAAACACGACTTAAACCGTACCAGGGGCTGCTGATTTTTAAATTTTCTTTCAGGACTTCATCCTTCGGAAGGCTTGTTCGGCAGTTCAATTGCCGCACAAACGATGCAAGAACCAGGGAAGCAGACAAGCCACACCGCACTACGGAACTCCCAGGTGGTCTCTATCACGAGCAGTATAGCCGTTCCACATACTATTCCACAGCTTGCCCCTGGAACGGACATGTTAACTAGTCCAACCTTCCACTTATCGCATTATTTGTATCGTTCTGCTTTGATCGCAGCCCTTTTTAATAAACAATGCATAGCTTTCGTCTATTTTTGCATTACCTTTTTTCTTTATATATGTTCCTTAATGACATGTTGCACCCGTACACGTTGGTACGGCCAAAATACGCCAGGGGCTTTAGTACCCCTCAATATGGTGTGAGAAGTCCGAACACTTTAACAAGTGCGGCACCCTGAACTTATAGAATTATATGCATCGGCTTCGAATCATGTCTTGGGTCAATAGTTGGGTTTGCCCGGCTCCTATGTTTTGGTGCCTTACGTTCCTCTATATCGGCTAAGGTAGCACTAGGAGAACCACTGCGATTGTGCCCCGGTTGAGCTGGGTAGAGCACCTCAGTGGAGAAAGCTAAAATTGACTGTTATGATGAAGCGAGAGCTGGTCGCTGTTCGAGAGGTTTTTCCGAGTCCCTAAAGACTTATGCCGCTTAGGGCAAGGAGCCGGCTCTGTCCGGCCAAGGCGTGGATAGCGCCCCGAACTCGGTCTTCCGAATACCAAGGGCTTCGCTGAAATTTAAAATTATAGAATTCTATGGCTAAGTGAGAGTGTTCACGCATTATAGTCTGATTGCCTTGTTCGTTGGGCTGAGCGCCTCCCTCGAAGGACCCAAACATGGGAAAAAGAGCACTCAGGTTTATCCTCGAACACCCCAGCACTAGCGGCACGGGGCCAGAAGCCGACGACTCGCCATCTCTCAGAATTGATAAACAGCCGCACAGAATGTAATATTTTAAATTCTAACAGCATTGCTTAGCACATATAAACAAGTTTTCAGCGCACAGGACAAAACGAGCAAGTTTCACTCAAAAATTACATCCCTAGAACATTCATCCGCCACAAGGTGGGCACCCTTCAGAACATCCTTATAGTAATTCTCGGGCTTGCGATGCTCTTTCCCCAGCGGTGGCCCGTCCTTAACCAGCTTCTCAGCATCCAGCTTGCCCCAGTGCACCTTAGCACGGGCAAGGGCCCTATGGGCACCTTCAATGCAGACGGAGCGCTTGATGACTTCAAGCCTTGGACAGGCCTCCACCAACTGCCGCACCAGCCCGAAATAGCTCCCAGGCAGGGCCCCTCCAGGCCACAGCCGAACAATGAGGCCCTTCATGGCCTGTTCGGCCGCCTTGTGGAGCTCGACCAGTTGCTTCCGCTGGTCGCTCAGGGGCACGGGGTGTCCGGCCTCAGCGTACTGAGACCAGAACACCTTCTCCGTCGAGCTGCCCTCCTCGGCTCGATAGAATGCGGCGGCATCAGATACACTTCGGGGAAGATCTGCGGACGCTCCTGGAGAGCTCCGGATTCCGGTAAGTAACAAGTAACTCACGTTTATGTGTTTGCTTTGCATAAAGAATGCCTTACCCGCCACTATATTCTTCACCTCATCCAACTCCTGGAGGGTCTTCTTGGATTCGGCCTTGGCAGACTTGGCATTTTCAATAGCCACCGCGAGCTCGGACGCTCGCGTCTTTGAGTCAATCTCCAAACTCTCATGCTTTTCCATGAGAGCCTGGAGCTCTTGCCGCACCTTGCCAACTTCGGCCTCATACTTCTCCCGCTCGGTGCGCTCCGAGGCCGCCCTCTTCTTGGCCTTGACCAACGCTTGCTTAAGGGTTGCCACTTCAGACGTGGCCCCTACAATAGCCATGATAATCCTGTCATTCTTTGCAATTGCACCTTTATATATATATTTTTAACAAGGTATTTCTTACCTTCGTTGTCCTCGAGCTGCTTCTTGGCACGTTCGAGCTCTTGCGCGGACCGCTCGAGGTTCTGCTTTAGCGTGTCCACTTCCGCAGTCAGTGTGGTGGACGCAAGCAGGGAAGCCTACATATGCATATTGACTCATTTTTGTTAGACTCCTGCGAATTCTATTTGATCCTCTATTCGGCTTTTCTTCCCGAACGCCAAACAGAGCATCAGGGGCTACTGTCTATGCGGTACTATTATTTACGCATTCTTTACTTACCTCAAAGCCTGTTAAAAGGCTAGTACAAGCTTCAGTCAGTCCGCTCTTGGTGGACTGAACCTTCTGGACCACCGCACGCATAATAGCGCGGTGTTCCTCGTCGATGGAGGCGCCTTGGAGCGCCTCCAACATATTGTCCAGCGCCTGCGGTTGGACGGGGGCCACCGGCATGGCGGACTTGCTCCTCTTGGAAGGAGGTCACCCGCTGGACTATGGAACCTCTGAAGGTTCCGGAGCAGTGTCCGGCCTAGAGCCAGACTTGGAGCCTTGGGGGGTTTCATCCCCTTTGCTCCTGGAGTCCGGGAGGTCGCCTTGCGGTGCCTCCAGGACCACCTCCTCCCAGCTTGGAACCTGTTGGGACAACACCTCGGTGTCGTCCGTAGGGCGGGGGAGGAAGCCGTCGGAAGTGAGTTCACGTTCGACGAGTCCAGTGAGCCGCTCGACGACGCGTCGAGCCGGTCTTTGGGTGGGCTGCATAAACATATTCGACATGAGGGAAAGTTGTGAAATAAACGAATACTATGAATTACTCTGGTATCCGGATACTTATGATTTGGCCAGGGGCTTGGCCCTAGGCGCCCACTCCTCTCCGCCACCGTCGGCGTCGGTGGAGCAGTACGGAGGAAGGGTTTTCCCCTTCTTGGACCCTTCGGCCTCCCCAGTTGGGGCGGCCTTCCTCTTCTTCCCTTCCCCCGCTGGAGGGGGAGGGGTCTCTTCTTCCTCCTCCTCGTCTTCATGGGAGGAGTGTGTCTTGGATTCATCGGATGATGAATCCGACACCTCCGGGCGTCGGGCACTCTTTCGAGTCCCCGTGGACTTCTTCTCCGGCACCACATAGGGTGCCGGAACGAGCAGCTTCGCCAAGCGAGCATCCGCTGGGCCTTCGGGCAAAGGAGCTGGACAGTTGATCTGTCCGGATGTCACCTGCCAATCCTGTCAAAGGTAAGGGAGTTTAGATCCCGCATCGAGTCAAACTATGAAAAACTGATACCCTATAAAAGAAAAAAAACAGCTTACCGCGAGAGCGTGACGCTGGACACTGAATCCACGATCCTCAGTAGCGGATGCGGGAGCCTCGGCGCCTTGAAAAGCATCTTCCAGGCATCTTCGTACGTCGTGTCGAAGAGCCTGCTCAGAGTCTGGTGCCGCGCCGGGTCGAACTCCCACAGGCTGAAAGCCCGTTGTTGGCATGGGAAGATCAAGCGGATGAGCATAACCTGGACTACGTTGACAAGTTTGAGCTTCTTGTCCACCAGGGTTTTGACACGTGTTTGGAGTCCGGTCAGCTCTCCTTTTTTACCCCACGACAGGCCCGTCTCTTTCCAGGACGTGAGCCCCGTTGGGGGTCCAGACCGGAACTCAGGGGGTGCAACCCATTCGGCGTCACGCGGCTCGGTGATGTAAAACCACCCCGATTGCCACCCCTTTAGGGTCTCCACAAAGGAGCCCTTAAGCCAGAGGATGTTGGCCATCTTGCCCACCATGGCGCCTCCGCACTCCGCCTGGCTGCCGCGCACCACCTTCGGCTTGACGTTGAAAGTCTTGAGCCTGAGCCCGAAATGGGGGTGGATGCGGAGGAAGGCCTCGCACACGACAATAAACGCCAAGATGTTGAGGATGAAGTTCGGGGCCAGATCGTGGAAATCCAGGCCGTAGTAGAACATGAGCCCTCGGACAAATGGGTGGAGAGGGAAGCCCAGTCCATGGAGGAAATGGGGGAGGAACACCACCCTCTCATGGGGCCTTGGGGTGGGGATGAGCTGCCCCTTTTCGGGGAGCTGGTACGCGATGTCGTTAGACAGGTATCCGGCCTTCCTCAACTTTTTGATATGTCCCTCCGTGACGGAGGAGACCATCCACTTGCCTCCCGCTCTAGACATGGCTGGAGAAGGTTGAGGTTGGGAGTGCGGACTTGGGCGCTGGAGCTTGAGTGCGCAAGAATGGATAGGCGAAGGAGGAAGAAGGCGTAGGTGAAAAGGTGGATCTTTATCCCCTTATATGGGTGGACGCAGCTACATGTCCCCACCAGCCTGATAAAACTCGCTTATCTCCAAGCGCCGTAATCGATGGCGCGGTTGGATTACCCACGCCCGTATTGATGAGAATCCCGGAATAAGGGGACACGATCTCTGCTTTAACAAGACGTGCCAAGGAAACCGCCTCGCATAACGCACTGAGATGGGACAGTAAAACGGTTCGAATAAAAGCTTGGCCATGGTGTGATGTCACACTATGGAATACGTCAGCAGATTAGATTTGTGTAAATATTATTCTCTTTGTGGCAATATGTGGAAACTTATTTTTCAGAGTCGGACACTATCTTTGTGTTCAAAATCTTCTATGAAGTACTTGGAGGAGGAACCCGCCTTGCAATGCCGAAGACAATATGCGCGCCGGACTCGTCATGATTGAAGCCTGGTTCAGGGGCTACTGAGGGAGTCCTGGATTAGGGGGTGTCCGGATGGCCAGACTATACCTTCAGCCGGACTCCTCGACTATGAAGATACAAGATTGAAGACTCCGTCCTGCGTCTGGAAGGGACTTTCCTTGGCGTGGAAGGCAAGCTTGGCTATACGGATATGAAGATCTCCTACCATTGTAACCGACTCTATGTAACCCTAACCCAACCTGGTGTCTATATAAACCGGAGGGTTTTAGTCCGTAGGACAACATACACATCAACAATCATACCATAGGCTAGCTTCTAGGGTTTAGCCTCCTCGATCTCGTGGTAGATCTACTCTTGTACTACCCATATCATCAATATTAATGAAGCAGGACGTAGGGTTTTACCTCCATCGAGAGGGCCCAAACCTGGGTAAAACTTCGTGTCCCTTGTCTCATGTTACCATCCGGCCTAGACGCATAGTTCGGGACCCCCTACACGAGATCCATCGTTTTTGACATCGACACCTCTGCTTTCACTCAATGAGCACCTCACTGATATAATAAACCAGCCGTTGAACCCGATACACTTTGCCAGGCTCCTTGCGCTCTACCACAATGGCTACACTGACAGCCCGAGCATTAGCAGCCACATATAATAATAATGGCTCTTTATCGATTGGTGCTGCCAGCAAGGGCGGTTCCACTAGCTGCCTCTTCAGATCTTCAAACGCCTTATCAGCTGCCTCACTCCAGACAAAGCTATCTGTTTTCTTGAGCATTTGATATAAGGGGATGGCCTTCTCTCCAAGGCGGCTGATAAACCGGCTCAAGGCTGTAATCCGGCCGGCCAGACGTTGCACATCGTTAATACACGCCGGTTTAGCCAAGGACGTAATTGCTGCAATCTTTTCCGGATTAGCCTCAGTGCCTTTGTTTGAAACCAGAAAGCCTAAGAGCTTGCCTGCTGGTACACCGAAAACACACTTCTCCGGATTGAGCATCATGTTGTAAACCTGGAGATTGTCAAAGGTTTCCCGTAGATCATCTATCAATGTCCCCTCCTTTCTGGATTTGACCACAATATCATCTACATACGCATGAACATTGTGCCCAATTTGCTTATGAAGGCAATTCTGAACACATTTCTGGTAAGTTGCCTGGGCACTCTTGAGTCCAAAGGGCATGGAAACATAGCAGGAGGCTCCAAAGGGAGTTATAAAGGTTTTCTTCTCCTGGTCCTTAACTGCTATTTTGATTTGATGATAACCAGAGTAAGCATCCAAAAAACACAAACAGTCACAACCCGCCGTAGCATCAATTATCTGATTAATGTGAGGGAGAGCAAAGGGGTCTGTAGGGCAAGACTTGTTTAAATCTATGTAGTCCACACACATGCGCCAAGTGCCGTTTTTCTTAAGAACCAACACCGGATTGGCTAACCACTCTGGATGAAAAACTTCAACAATAAACCCAGCAGCCAACAAATGGGCTACCTCTTCACCTATAGCCTTGCGTCTTTCCTCATTGAAACGACGGAGGAACTGTCGGACCGGTTTGAATTTAGGATCAATGTTGAGTGTGTGCTCAGCGAGTTCTCTCGGTACACCTGGCATGTCAGAAGGTTTCCATGCAAAGATGTCCCGGTTCTCACGGATGAACTCGATGAGCGTGCTTTCCTATTTGGGATCCAGGTTAGCGCTGATGCTGAACTGTTTGGATGAATCGCCAGGGACAAAGTCAACCATCTTAGTGTCTGTAGCTGATTTGAACTTCAATGCTAGATCATGTTCTGCAGTTGGCTTTTTTAAGGAGGTCATGTCTGCCGGATCAACTTGCTCCTTATAGAATTTTAACTCCTCCGTGGCACAAACCGACTCAGCATAAGCCGCATCGCCTTCTTCACACTCCAAAGCAATCTTTCTACTTCCATGTACTGTGATAGTCCCCTTATGACCTGGCATTTTAAGCTGTAGGTAACCATAACATGGCCTTGCCATAAACTTAGCAGGCCGCCCAAACAAGGCGTGGTACGGACTTTTGATCTTCACCACCTCAAATGTCAATGTTTCTAACCTTGAATCGTAGTCATCTCCAAAAGCTACCTCCAAAGCTATCTTACCGACAGGATATGCAGACTTACCAGGCACCACACCATGAAATACCGTATTCGATGGTTTAAGATCCTTATCTGTCAACCCCATACGGCGGAATGTATCATAATACAAAATATTGATACTACTTCCCCCATCCATGAGCACTTTAGTGAACTTGTATCCCCCAACTTGAGGGGCTACCACCAAGGCCAAATGACCTAGATTATCAACCCGGGGCAGGTGATCCTCTCTGCTCCACAAAATAGTTGCTCCGACCAGCGTAAATACTGAGGTACTGCCGGCTCAAGAGAGTTGACTGCCCTTTTGTGAAGCTTCTGATCACGTTTGCACAAACTAGTAGTGAAGACATGATATTGCCCGCTGTTCAGCTGTTTGGGATTGCTCTGATAACCCGACTGCTGCTGCTGACTCCCTTGATGATTGTAACCTCCCTGGTTGCCTTGGTGTCCTTGATTGACGTGTCCGGTTTGATTGCCTGGAAACCCTGAACCGGAACAACCACCTCCGTAACCCGGCCCGTGGAAACCTCCTCCTGAACCGCCGGGCGGGCCACTGTCATATTGGAACATATTGGAATTCTTGAAATCCCGCATGATATAACAATCTTTCCAGAGATGTGATGTCGGTTTCTCCTTCGATCCATGCTTTGGACAAGGCTGATTTAACAAACGCTCCAAATTGTTGCCTGGACCTCCACCCCTCTGGGGCTGCTTGCCTTTACGGCGCTGGCCATTCTCCTGCGCGTTGGTATTTGTGACAAAAGTCCAAACCACTGTTGGCCTTGTGCTTACCAGCGTTTCCATGGCCTGCCGGATTGTGTTGTTGGCCTTTGGCATTGCCATTCTTCTTACCTTTCTCCGGTTTGTCCTCCTCTGAATCCAGATCCTTGGTATTATCTGAATCGGCATATTCAACCAAAGCGGCCATGAGTGTTGACATGTCGTTGCAGTGACGTTTGAGCCTCCCCAACTTTTGTTTCAACGGTTTGAAACGGCAATTGCCCTCTAACGTTAACACTGCGATGTCTGCATTGATACGATCTGATGAGTGCAAAATTGCCGAGACCCGTTGGACCCAATGGGTCGTGGACTCCCCTTCCTCTTGGACACAAGCGGCCAGATCTACAATTGACATTGGCTGCTTACACGTATCCTTGAAGTTCTGGATAAACCGGTGCTTCAGTTCGGCCCATGATCCAATAGAGTTGGTCGGCAAGCTCTTCAACCAAGTGCGAGCTGTTCCTTCCAACATCATGGTGAAATATTTAGCACACACCGCCTCGTCCACATCTAACATCTCCATTGCCATCTCATAGCTCTCCACCCACGCCTCTGGCTGCAAATCGGCGGTGTAATTTGGTACCTTACGAGGTCCCTTGAAATCCTTGGGTAGTCGCACATTACGCAAAGCGGGAGTTAAACACGGTACCCCTAAGGAACTGAACATCGCCCCTGGCTCCACGGAGGCGGTGGGGTGAACCGGAGTATGCTGTCGTGCTTCGTGTCGAGCTGTCAACTCGGCCTCTCGACGTGCGCGGCCATGGTCCACAACATCTTGCGCATTAGCACCTCCCCCAGTCAGGTTGTTCCCTCATGGCGAATTTTGGCGACGTGCACTACTGGACACGGCCGGTTCGTCTTCCATGTGTCTGCTATAACTCCGGCTTGGACGGGGAGTGGAATGAATCCTCTCACGAGTGTGTGAATATGCTTGCTGTTGATTTAGTGTTGTCTGAAGGAGATCCCTGGCCCGACGCGCTTCCACTGCAACTAGCGACTCGCCGTCGGTTGGGAGGGCCGCCAGGCGTGAAGAGGCGGCCACAATGTTGTCCAACGGGTTGGAATAATGCCTGGGCGGCGTTGATGGTACAACGTTGTTCTGGCGAGGCAGGTCCGTCGTGCGCGGCTGAACCGGCGCTCCTGCTCCCGGCGCCCCTGCCCGGTTTAGCGTGGGTTGGTTACCAGCTCCTGCACCTGGCGTGTTGAAAAGATTCTGCGGCTCAAAAACCGACGGGAGACGTGATCGGTACCTTCTTCTCATGACTTCCTTTGAAGCATTCTGATCCAGTCTAATCCGGTAAGCCTGTGCTTACAACTCGGCCCGCTCCGTAGCCATCCTGGCATTCTCTGCTACTAGGTCCACTTTAGCCTGGGCTATCTGATCTTTCACTTTTACAATCTCCGCATCATGCTGATCCCTAGCTGCTACGTCTACCTCCGCGGACATCAATGTTGCCAGAGCGTCGAACAAATCAGACAAGACTTGGGCCGGAGGTGGCGCCGAGCTTCCTGCCCCTACTGGTGTGGCCGTCGTTGAACCGGAGATCATTTCTGCGGCGGTAGATGAATGAGGCGCCGATTGTGTTCCGTCCATGAAGATGGTGGCCCGGTTTGGCAGACCGGGGGAATCCGGAATATTGTCGCCCTCGGATCCTCCCTCAATCCGGCCGTCCTGCAACTGGTAAACCGATTCGGTTTCCCCAAAAGACTCGTCATCAGAGAAGACTACGGTTTCTCCATAGGACACACGGTCCATCCTCGTACCCCGATCCATGGACGACACCTACGAAAACATGCCTTGCCTCGGGCTGAACCGGCGAAGAACTTGCACGCCGAGCCGTTTCGATGATGCCGGTACAGATGTCCGGCTCGGGGGCCGGTTTGCCGATCTTGCCGATGAAGACGTGAATTCCACCAAAGGGGACCCGGTAATCGTATTCGATTGAACCGGCCTCGGGACCCCATCCCGCGTTGTCGATGTAGAGCTTTCCGCAACGACTCTTCGTCATTCGGCCCACAGCGTATCCGTTGAGTCCATTGAAGCTGCCCTTCAAGAACTCAAAACCATCATGCGATAGCCCCACGGTGGGCGCCAACTGTCGTGGGTTTGTCACGGAAGATGTCCTCGTGAAAGGACTTAGTCGTGGAGCCATCGCAACGGGTTTGCTTAAAGCGGTTAAACCGGACAAGGGGACACGGGAGTTTATACTAGTTCGGCCCCTTCGATGAAGGTAAAAGCCTACGTCTAGTTGTGATTGGTATTGCTAGGGTTTTGAAGGCCAGGGAGCAAGTCCGCTTCGTCTGGCTCTCGAGTTGTTGTTGTCTATCTCTAAACCGTGGTCGGGTCGTCCCTTTATATACATAGGTTGACGCCCGCCGGGCTACAGAGTCCCGAAGCCGGTTTATAAACGTATCCGGTTCGGCCTCTCTCTTTCTATCTTACTATACAAGTTACACGACTAAACCGGTTTACATTTACAGACTGTAACTCACCTTTGGGCCCTCCGTAAAGCACCATCATCTTTACATCTTCGTGGGCTTCTAATCTTCAAAGAGTCAACCCGGCTACATAAGGCCGGTTTACCTCCAGTATTAATATCCCCAACAGATATGTTGGAATATCACATATCTATTATTTAATTAATGCATCTATATACTTGGTAAAGGGTGGAAGGCTCGGCCTTTTGCCTGGTGTTTTGTTCCACTCTTGCCGCCCTAGTTTTCGTCATACTGGTGTTATATTCCTTGAGTTTGCGTTCCTAACGCAGTTGGGGTTATGGGACCCCCTTGACAGTTCGCTTTGAATAAAACTCCTCCAACAAGGCCCAACCTTGGTTTTACATTTGCCTAACAACCTATTACCTTTCCCTTGGGTCGGCCAACCCGAGGGTCATCTTTTTTAACCCCCCGCGCCAGTGCTTCTCTAAGTCTTGGTCCGAACTGGGCAACCTGCGGGGCCACCTTGGGGAAACTCGAGGGATGGTTTTACTCATAGCTTGACCTCTCCGATGTGCCCTGAGAACGAGATACGTGTGACTCCTATCGGGATTGTCGGCACATTGGGAGGCTTTGTTGGTCTTGTTTTACCATTGTCGAAATGTCTTGTAACCGGGATTCCGAGACTGATTGGGTCTTTTAGGGAGAAGGAATATCCTTCGTTGATCGTGAGCGCTTGTGATGGTCTAAGTTGGGACACCCCTGCAGGGTTCAAACTTTCGAAAGCCATGCCCGCGGTTATGTGGCAGATGGGAATTTGTTATTGTCCAATTGTAGAGAACTTGGCACTTGACTTAATTAAAATGCATCAACCGCGTGTCTAGCCGTGATGGTCTCTTTTCGGTTGAGTCTGGGAAGTGAACATGGTTCTTGTGTTATGGTTGTGCGTAAGTAGTTTTAGGATCACTTCTTGATCACTTCTAGCTTTAGGACCATTGCGTTGCTTCTCTTCTCGCTCTTATTTGCATAAGTTAGCCACCATATTGGCTTAGCGCTTGCTGCAGCTCCACCTCATTACCCTAACCTACCCATAAGCTTAAATAGTCTTGATCTCGCGGGTGTGAGATTGCTGAGTCCTCGTGACTCACGGATACTTCCAAACAGTTGTAGGTGGCAATGATACCAGCGCAGCTAATGCTACCGAACTCAAGTGGGAGTTCGTTGAAGCTCTTGGTCGTTTTATGTGTCTTTTCCGGATGATCGGTAGTGCTGCCCAGTTGGGACGATCGGGGATCTAGCATTTGGGGTTGTCTTCTTTTATTTTCGTTCCGTAGTTGGACCTTGATTGTACTCTGGATGATGTATGTTTAACTTGTTATTTGTGTGAAGTGGCGATTGTAAGCCAACTCTTTATCCCTTTCTTATTCAGTACATGGGATTGTGTGAAGATTACCCCTCTTGCGAAAAAACCACCATGCGGTTATGCCTCTATGTAGTGCCTTGACACGTGGGAGATATAGCCGCATCGTGGGTGTTACAGATATCTCCGCTCCTCGGGAGCCTGCCTAGTGAGGCCGCCCCCACAGAGGTCTTGGCGTCGCCCGCCTCGCGAGGGTCTTGAGTTGCAGCTGCAGATGATGGGCCGTACTAGACCGCTAGTGGAGCCACGTCGTGGGCCGTAGGCAGGCAAGTCTGGGTACCCCCGTTACCAGGACGCCGACAGTAGCCCCCGGGCCCAAGGCGTGCTCGGACTTGGCTTCTAAGCGACGCCAAAGGGCAAGTGTGGAGCGTCGCGGACCCCAATCGCCTGTGGCCCGGGTCGACGCGTGGCGACCGATGGTACGTGGGCTCCTCCACTTCCCCACGCGGCCTTGATATCCGCCAGGCTAGGCGGCCTCCATTGCCTACACAGCTCCACTTGCATTGCTGGCAGCACGCTCCCCCAACTCCTTCACATTCCAGAAAACAGCGGCCTCCCCCTCCGACTCGTCCGGGGTCCAACCCTCTACATCTCCATGGTGCCTAGCCGGAAGAAGAAGGGAAAGAAGAAGCCCCAGTCCTCAGCCAAAGCGTCACTGGCCTTCGAGCCAGCCGTCGAACGGTCGGTGGTGTTCAACCAAGAAGCGATGGACAAGGTTCACCCGGTGCTCGCCGCTGATTCCAATGAGTGGGGGCGACGGTTGCCTGGACTGCTTCGCACACCGCAATTGATAGGACGGCCACCGAGATCCCCATTCATCTTCACGCCCTCTGGGCTGGCCTGATTCCCCCTTTGTCTGCCTTCTTCAACGTCGTGCTTTCTCACTATCAAGTCAACACGCTGCACTTGGATCCTTGTTCCATCATTATCCTCGCCGTTTTTGCCTTTGTCTGCAAGGCCATGGTGGGCATTTCTCCCTCCGTAGCTTCGCTTTGCCATTTCTTATCGCTGCATCTGATTGATGCCCGACAGCGCTCGGGATGCTTGAGCTTCTCGGCCGTGGCGGCGATGGCCGGTTCGGGGATCGACTTCGAGCTCTCACCAGTTGTGAGCGGACTTCGGAAGCGGTGGGTGTTTGTGGACGCCGACATGCTCAACCCCCTTCTCTTGCTTCCAATGGCACCCGTCGTCCCCAGCTCCGGCTGGGAGCACACGAGGCTCATTGACCCGCGGCTCGCCCATGTCTGTCATCGGCTGACCAGGCTGAAGGATCTCGGGGTGATAGCGCCCATGGTGGTAAAGGAGGGTTCATCAGACGCTGCATCGCTCTGCTCCAGCGCACTCTCGACCGATGTGGACCTTCTTCGGCAGCGAGGACCCCATAAGGCTTCACGCGCCCGAGTGTCCTCCTGAGGTGTAGTGCACTGTGCTTGAGCTCCTGATGGGTGACACGACGCCAGCCAATCTGCTGGAGGAGGGCTTCCTCTTGTACTGCTACGCGAATATAACACCCACAATGCGGCTATATCTCCCACGTGTCGGGGCACGACTTAGAGGCATAGCCGCATGGTAGGTCTGTCGCAAGAGGGGTAATCTTTACACATCCCATGTACTGAATAAGAAAGGGATAAAGAGTTGTCTTACAATCGCCACTTCACACAATACATAAATAGTCATACATCATCCAGAATACAATCAAGGCCCGACTACGGAACCAAAATAAGGAAAGACAACCCCAAATGCTAGATCCCATATCGTCCCAACTGGGCTCCTCTACTGATCATCCGGAAAAGAAACATAGTAACGGCCTGAATCCTTGTCGAACTCCCACTTGAGTTCGGTAGCGTCCCCTACACTGGCATCATCGGCACCTGCATCTATTTGGAAGTATCTGTGAGTCCCGCAGACTCAGCAATCTCACACCCGCAAGATCCAGACTATTTAAGCTTAAGGGTAGGAAAGGGTAGTGAGGTGGAGCTGCAGCAAGCACTAGCATATATGGTGGCTAACTTACGCAAAAGAGAGCGAGAAGAGAAGCAAAGCACGATCAAGAAGCTAAAAGTGATCAAGAAGTGATCCTGAAGCTAATTACGTTCAAGCATAACATGAGACCATGTTCTCTTCCCGGACTCTGCCGAAAAGAGACCATCATGGCTACACACGCGGTTGATTCATTTTAATTAAATTAAGTGTCAAGTTCTCTACAACCGGATACTAACAAAATTCCCATCTGCCCATAGCCGCGGGCACGGCTTCCGAAAGTTCAAAACCCTGCAGGGGTGTCCCAACTTAGCCCATCACAAGCTCTCATGGTCAACGAAGGATATTCCTTCTCCCTGGAAGACCCGATCAGTCTCGGAATCGCGGTTACAAGACATTTCGACAATGGTAAAACAAGACCAGCAAAGCCGCCCGATGTGCCAACAAATCCCGATAGGAGTTGCACGTATCTCGTTCGCAGGGCACACCGGATAGGTCAAGCTACGAGTAAAACCAACCCGGCCACGCAGGCTGCCCGTTTCGTACCAACACTCAGGGGAGCACTGGCCCCCCAGGGGGGGGGGTTAAAATAAAGATGACCTTGAGTCCGCAGAACCCAAGGGAAGGTATATGGTGGTAGGTAGGAAAATGGTAAAACCAAGGTTGGGCCTTGCTGGAGGAGTTTTATTCAAAGCGAACTGTCAAGGGGTTCCCATAACACCCAACCGCGTAAGGAAAGCAAAATCAAGGAACATAACACTGGTACGACGGAAACTAGGGAGGCAAGAGTGGAACAAAACACCAGGCATAAGGCCGAGCCTTCCACCCTTTACCAAGTGTATAGATGTATTAAAGTAAATAAGAGATAATAATGATATCCCAACAATATCCATGTTCCAACATGGAACAAACTTCATCTTCACCTTCAACTAGCAACTAGCAACGCTATAAGAGGGGCTGAGCAAAAGCGGTAACATAGCCAAACAACAGTTTGCTAGGAAAGGTGGGGTAGAGGCTTGACATGGCAATATGGTAGGCATGATATAAAGAGTGGTAGGTAGCGCGGCATAGCATTAGAGCGAACAACTAGCAAGCAAAGATAGAAGTGCTTTCGAGGGTATGGTCATCTTGCCTGCAAAGTTCTCAGAGTTGTCGAAAGCTTGATCCTCGTTAGCGTACTCAACAGGTTCCTCGATCACGTACTCGTCTCCATGCTCTACCCAAGGCACAAGCAAAGGACCAACAATCAATCATGGTGCAATGCACAAGCAACATGATGCAAAACATGGCATGATATGTAAGACATGATATGCAATGCATATGCATGCTCCGGAAGAGAAAGAATGATCAAGGCATCAACTTGGCAAACCAAGTGTGCCGCTGGAGAGATGAGATGATTTCGGTCGAAACCGATATAGAGATCATCGGAAACGGAGGCAAGGTTTGCAAATGGCAAGGAAAACAAGAATGGCACAATTCTGCAATTAACAACATGATGCCATCTAGAATGCAATGAGAAACTAAGCTACTGCACTCCAACATAGCAACAAAGCATATGGCAGTGATGTACTCAAGATGCTTGACAAAACATGAACACTGAGCTACAGCTAAAACACACAAGAGCAGGTTTAAACAAGCATGGCAAAAGTGCAAAAGATATCAGCTTCATAGACTTAGTGAAAATACTAACATGCCAGAAATAACATCAGGAAGCAATGTTTAGAGCAAGCAAACAACATGCTACAAGAACAGAACATAGCAAACAAAGGCATGGCATGAATCTACTAAATGCATAGAACTAAAGTCCCTTACTGATCATGAGCCAAAAATGCACAGAAGATATGAGGGCGCCCATGTAAACATAGCAAGTTTTATTAACAGTTTCAGACTTAGCAGAAAACTGAGCATGGCATAAACAAAATTGAAGGCATCTTTGCGAGCTCAAATTACTCATCACAAAGACTTGCATGGAAAAACAAACATGGCAATAGAAAGATGACATGTTCAAGAAGCTAACCATGGCAAGAGCAAGTTCATAGCATGTATGGATCACTAGCAACAACCATCGCAAAATTGATTAACATGTAAACAATCTGCCAAGAACATTTTATAGCAAAAGTGGAGCAAGATTAAGATATGCTAGGGCACTCCATAATTGCAAATATGGGCATGGATGGATAAAGCATAACTATATGTCCAAAACATCCTTACTGAAGATACTCAAAACAAGCATGGATCTCACTGTATCATCATGTTTACATGGCATAAAAATAACAGCAAAACAAGGACTTAGCAAAATCCTAAGACCCTGAAATCCGTAATATCACGAAGCCTACTTTGCATGCTTGTGCTTGTCACCACATGGATCACAAAAATACATGGCGAGCACCCCTGTAAATAAGGAATGGCATAGATCAAAAACACATGTAGAGCTCACGCCCATATGATACACACATCAAATGTGACAAAAATGAAAAATCACCCTAAACTGATAAGTTGCAGCAGTAAACAATTTATAGCACTCTTGCATCAGTGATTTGGACATCAAGCTGGACTCAAACAAGCATGCCACAATGGAATGCAATGAAGAGCATATCCCAATGAACATTTTGATATCTCATATGCATGAAATGGAGCTACGGTCATGGAGTTACGATGCAATGAACAGAGCCTGAAAATATAAGGGGAAAAGGACTTGGACGAAAATATACCCTCCAGATCTCAGATCTAGGGTTTGACTTTGGCACAGAAATCGAGGCACGCCGGAGAACTCATCGGGGAGGGAGAAGACGGCTGCCGGAGCGGAGGAGGGAGTCGCCGGTGGTCGTGGTTGCCAGATCCGGCCGGAGAAGAGGCCGGTGGAGGGCGGCGACGCCAGTCGGCGGAGCGAGCGGTGGGGAGCGGACGCGGCGGCGCTCCGGTGAAGGAGAGGTGCGGCGCGCGAGGCGGCACTGTGGGCGGCACGCGAGCGGGCCGGGAGGGCCCCGCCTGGGCCCTGGCGGGCCGGCGCGCGAGGGCGCGGGGAAGTGGGCGCGGTGGCTCAACGAACCGGAGACTGACACGTGGCGGCGGTGAAGGCAGCGGACACGTCCTTCGGTGGGGAAGAAACGTCCGGTGGCGCAAGGGGAGTGGTGCTAGTGTTTTGGACCCGAGATTTGGACGGGGTGCACATATTTATAGCTAGGAGGAGGTAGGAGTGTCCAAATGGAGTGTAGTTTTCGCCCAAACAATCGTGATCCGACGACAGAGGACATGGGAGTGGTTTGGATGGGTTATTGGGCCGTTTGAGGGGTGTTGGGCTGCAACACACAAGAGGCCTTCATGGTTACTCGGTTAACCGTTGGAGTATCAAAAAGACTCCAAATGGAACGAAGTTTGACATGCGGTCTACCGGTAGTGTACCGAGGCCGCTTGACAAATCTCGGTCCATTCTGAGAATGTTTGACACCCGCTCACGAAAAGAGACAAAAGGGGTACGCTGGTGCACGTGGGAGTGTTGGATTGCAAAACGGACAACGGGGAAAATGCTCGAAAGAAAGAGACGAACACGTATGCAAATGCGATGCACATGATGACATGATATGAAATGCATGACATGAACAAAATGCAAAACAAAGACAAAACCAAACCACAAAGGGAAATATCATAACTTAAAGCCAAAAATGGCAGAGTCGGAGTTACAAATATGGCAAGTTACATCCGGGGTGTTACATCGCACAAGGTGGAGTTCGCGAGGCAGATGCCCCCATTAGATGAATGGGGACTGCGCTCGGTCAGCCTTGAAGGGCCTCGAGAGAACCCTGCCATCGTGGTTCCTTTGCCCGCCTCTAGTGCAGCGCTCACCCCAGAAGCTAGGGGGCGATCGCTGTCGAGCGCTGGTGACGCGGCTGCTGGAGAACCGGTGTTGCTCGGGGCTCCTGAAGTGACGACCCCTGGGGCTCGAGAGAGCCGTTCTGAGGAAGCGGCCATGGGGCTGATGCATTCCGATGCTCCTAAGGCTGAAGCCCCCGAGGCCCCGGCGAGTCGTCACGAAGCAGGGACGGAGAAGTCGACACAGCCCCACACCCCTGAGGTCACCTCCTCAGGAACCACGCCAACCGTGCCTAGCACTGGCGACCGCATTCGGGGCTTCGGTTGGCTCCGACTGGACTTTGAAGCGCTTCGCAAGAGGAAGGGGTCTCCAAGATGCAGCGGCGACGCCTCCCGGCCATTGAAGCAGAGGAAGTACATTGCCATAGATGAGTGAGTACCTTATCCTTGTAATCTCCTGAGTGCTGCTTCTCGTCCTGACCACAATTGTTCAGGGTCCCTTCGGCTAGGGTGGCGAAATCTCCCGAGAAGCGACCTCCGCCCGCTACGGGCTCTCTGCTGGCCCTGAGCGCTCCCTACCAGACTGATGCGTGCCACACAAGGCCTGCTGGTGAAGTAGATGTGCTGACCGGGTGCCTTGACACCGCGCTCTTGTCGTCCCTCCTGCGCGGTCCTTCCTGGGGCGCTGGAAGCGTGCCGAGGGCCCCTCCACTGGTCATCACCTGCAGCTGGGCGGCCTCGGCCTCGGCCTTGTCCTTGAGCAGCAAGGCCCCACCTCATGGGGCCTCCGCTGAGGCCCAAGAGGCCGCGGGGAAGGCGTCGACCTCTGATGTCTACTACACAACCTTCTTCTTGTAGACGTTGTTGGGCCTCCAAGTGCAGAGGTTTGTAGGACAGTGGAAAATTTCCCTCAAGTGGATGACCTAAGGTTTATCAATCCGTGGGAGGCGTAGGATGAAGATGGTCTCTCTCAAACAACCCTGCAACAAAATAACAAAGAGTCTCTTGTGTCCCCAACACACCCAATACAATGGTAAATTGTATAGGTGCACTAGTTTGGCGAAGAGATGGTGATACAAGTGCAATATGGATGGTAGATATAGGTTTTTGTAATCTGAAAATATAAAAACAGCAAGGTAACTAATGATAAAAGTGAGCGAAAACGGTATTGCAATGCGTTGAAACAAGGCCTAGGGTTCATACTTTCACTAGTGCAAGTTCTCTCAACAATAATAACATAATTAGATCATAGAACAATCCCTCAACATGCAACAACGAGTCACTCCAAAGTCACTAATAGCCGAGAACAAACGAAGAGATTATTGTAGGAAACGAAACCACCTCAAAGTTATTCTTTCTGATCAATCCGTTGGGCCATTCCTATAAGTGTCACAAATAGCCCTAGAGTTCATAGTAAAATAACACCTTAAGACACAAATCAACCAAAATCCTAATGTCACCTAGATACTCCAATGTCACCTCAAGTATCCATGGGTATGATTATATGATATGCATCACACAATCTCAGATTCATCTATTCAACCAACGCAAAGAACTTCAAAGAGTGCCCCAAAGTTTCTATCGGAGAGTCAAGATAAAAACGTGTGCCAACCCCTATGCATAAGTTCACAAGGTCATAGAACTCGCAAGTTGATCACCAAAACATACATCAAGTGGATCACGTGAATATCCCATTGTCACCACAGATAAGCACATGCAAGACATACATCAAGTGTTCTCAAATCCTTAAAGACTCAATCCGATAAGATAACTTTAAAGGGAAACTCAATTCATCACAAGGAGATAAAGGGGGAGAAACATCATAAGATCCAACTATAATAACAAAGCTCGCGGTACATCAAGATCATGCCATATCAAGAACATGAGAGAGAGAGAGAGAGATCAAACACATAGCCACTGGTACATACCCTCAGCCCTGAGGGTGAACTACTCCCTCCTCCTCATGGAGAGCGCCGGGATGATGAAGATGGCCACCGGTGATGGATCCCCCCCTCCGGCAGGGTGCCAGAACAGGGTCACGATTGGTTTTTGGTGGCTACAGAGGCTTGCGGCGGCGAAACTCCCAATCTAGGTTATTTTCTAGAGGTTTCTGTATTTATAGGAATTTTTGGCATCGGGAACAAGTCATGGGGGTCCCTGAGTCGTCCACGAGATAGGGGGCGCGCCCGGGGGGTAGGGCACGCCCCCGACCCTTGTGGACAGCCTGGGACTCTTCTGGCCCAACTCTTTTACTTCGGGGGCTTCTTTTGGTCCATAAAAAATCATAAAAAATTGGCATGTCAATTGGACTCCGTTTGGTATTCCTTTTCTGCAAAACTCAAAAACAAGGAAAAAACAAAAACTAGCACTGGGCCCTAGGTTAATAGGTTAGTCCCAAAAATAATATAAAGTGCATATAAATTCATATAAAACATCCTAGATGGATAATATAATAGTATGGAACAATAAAAAATTATAGATATATTGGAGACGTATCAAGCATCCCCAAGATTAATTCCTGCTCGTCCTCGAGTAGGTATATGATAAAAACAGAATTTTTGATGTGGAATGCTACCTAACATGTTTATCAATGTAATCTTCTCTATTGTGGCAAGAATATTCAGATCCATAAGATTCAAGACAAAAGTTTAATATTGACATAAAACAATAATACTTCAAGCATACTAACCCAGCAATTATGTCCTCTCAAAATAACATAGCCAAAGAAATCTCATCCCTACAAAATCATATAGTTTGGCCATGCTTCATTTTCGTCACACAAAATGCTCCCATCATGCACAACCCCGATGACAAGCCAAGCAATTGTTTCATACTTTAGTATTCTCAAAAAATTTCAACTTTCACGCAATACATGAGCGCGAGCCATGGACATAACACTATAGGTGGAACAGAATATGATGATGGAGGTTGTGTGGACAAGACAAAAAGGAGAAATTCTCACATCGACGCGGCTAATGAACGGGCTATGGAGATGCCCATCAATTGATGTCAATGCGAGGAGTAGGGATTGCCATGCAACGGATGTACTAGAGCTATAAATGTATGAAAGCTCAACAAAAGAAACTAAGTGGATGTGCATCCAACTTGCTTGCTCACGAAGACCTAGGGCATTTTGAGGAAGCCCATTGTTGGAATATACAAGCCAAGTTCTATAATGAAAATTCCCACTAGTATATTAAAGTGACAAAATAAGAGACTCCCTATCATGAAGATCATGGTGCTACTTTTAAGCACAAGTGTGGAAAAAGGATAGTAACATTGTCCCTTCTCTCTTTTTCTCTCATTTTTTGGGCCTTCTCTTTTTTTGGCTTTTCTCTTCTTCTTTTTTTCCTCACACGGGATAATGCTCTAATAATGATGATCATCACACTTCTATTTATTTACAACTCAAAAATTACAACTCAATACTAGAACAAAATATGACTGTATATGAATGCCTCCGACGGTGTACCGGGATGTGCAATGAATCAAGAGTGACATGTATAAAAATTATGAGCGGTGGCTTTGCCACAAATACGATGTCAACTATATGATCATGCAAGGCAATATGACCTAATAAATGGAACAGTGGAATGTTGCATGGCAATATATCTCGGAATGGCTATGGAAATGCCATAATAGGTAGGTATGGTGGCTGTTTTGAGGAAGATATAAGGATGTTTATGTGTGAAAGAGCGTATCATATCACGGGCATTGGATGCACCGCGAAGTTTGCACCAACTCTTGAGGTGAGAAACAGAAATGCATGGTACCGAAGAGGCTAGCAATAATGGAAGGTGAGAGTGTGTATAATCCATGGACTCAACATTAGTCATAAAGAACTCACATACTTATTGCAAAAATCTACAAGTCATCAAAACCAAGCACTACGTGTAGGATCCTAGGGGGATAGATTGGTAGGAAAATACCATCACTCGTCCTCGACCACCACTCATAAGGAAGGTAATCAAAGAAACACCTCATGCTTCAAATTTGTCACACAACGGTTACCATACGTGCATGTTACGGGACTTGCAAACCTCAACACAAGTATTTCTCAATTTCACAATTACTCAACTAGCACGACTCTAATATCACCATCTTTATATCTCAAAACGATTATCAAGTATCAAACTTCTCATAGTATTCAACACACTTTATATGGAAGTTTTTATTATACCCATCATGGATGACTATCATATTAGGACTAATTTCATAACCAAAGCAAATTACCATGCTTTTTCTAAAAGACTCTCAAAATAATTTAAGTGAAGCCTGAGAGTTCATCTATTTCTTCAAAATAAAACCACCATCATTCTCTAAAAAGATATAAGTGAAGCACTAGAGCAAACGACAAACTTCTCCGAAAGATATAAGTGAAGATCAATGAGTAGTTGAATAATTATGTAACTATGTGAAGACTATCTAACATTTAAGAATTTCGTATCTTGGTATTTTATTCAAATAGCAAGAAAAACAAAAGAAAATAAAATGACGCTCCAAGCAAAACACATATCATGTGGTGAATAAAAATATAGCCTCAAGTAAAGTTACCGATAGACGAAGACGAAAGAGGGGATGCGTTCCGGGGCACCCCCAAGCTTAGGCTCTTGGTTGTCATTGAATATTACCTTGGGGTGCCTTGGTCATCCCCAAGCTTAGGCTCTTGCCACTCCTTATTCCATAGTCCATCGAATTTTTACCCAAAACTTGAAAACTTCATAACACAAAACTTAACAGAAAACTCGTAAGCTCTGTTAGTATAAGAAAAGAAATCACCACTTAGGTATTGTTGTGAACTCATTCTAAATTCATATTGGTGTAATATCTACTGTACTCCAACTTTTCTATGGTTCATACCCTCCGATACTACTCCTAGATTCATCAAAATAAGCCAACAACACAATGAAAACAGAATCTGTCAAAAACAGAACAGTCTGTAGCAATCTGAAGGTTTCGAATATTTCTGTAATTCCAAAAATTCTGAAAAATTAGGAAGACCAGGAAAAAAAGTATGTTGATCTACTCCAATTGGAATTGGTATTTTATCACTCTCTGGTAAAAAATGATAATTATTTTCGTGAGCGCATACTTTCTGTTTTTATCAGCAAGATCAAACAACAATCACCCAAAGAAGATCCAAAAGGCTTTACCTGGCACAGACACTAAATAAAACATAATAAACACAATCATAACAGAAATCTAGATGAATTATTTATTACTAAACAGGAACAAAAAGCAAAGAACAAAAATAAAATTGGGTTGCCTCCCAACAAGCGCTATCGTTTAATGCCCCTAGCTGGGCATGATGATTTCAATGATGCTCACATAAAAGATAAGAATTAAAACATAAAGAGAGCATCATGAAGAATATGACTAGCACATTTAAGTCTAACCCACTTCCTATGCATAGGTATTTTTTGAGCAAACAACTTATGTGAACAAGAATCAACTTGCATAGGAAGGTAAAGCAGGCAAAACTTCAAGATTTTCAACACATAGAGAGGAAACTTGATATTATTGTAATATGTAGAAGCATATGTTCCTCTCTCATAATAATTTTCAGTAGCATCATGAATGAGTTCAACAATATAACTATCACATAAAGCATTCTTTTCATGAGCCAAAAGCATATAATTTTTATTACTCTCCACATAAGCAAAATTCTTCTCATTCATAATAGTGGGAGCAAACTCAACAAAATAACTATCATGTGAGGCATAATCCAATTGAAAATTAAAATCAAGATGACAAGTTTCATGGTTATCATTGTTCTTTATAGCATACATGTCATCACAATAATCATCATATATAGAAACTTTGTTCTCATAATCAATTGGAACCTCTTCCGAAATAGTGGATTCATCAATAAATAAAGTCATGACCTCTCTGAAACCACTTTTATTAACATAATCATCATAAAAAGGAGGCATGCTATCATCGTAATAAATATTCTCATCAAAACTTGGGGGACTAAAAATATCATCTTCATCAAACATAGCTTCCCCAAGCTTGTGGCTTTGCACATCATTAGCATCATGGGTGTTCAAATAATTCATACTAACAACATTGCAATCATGCTCATCATCCAAAGATTTAGTGCCAAACATTTTAATACATTCTTCTTCTTACACTTTGGCACAATTATCAGAATCCTTATTTTCACGAAAGACATTAGAAAGATGAAGCATATGCGGCAACCTTAATTCCATTTTTTGTAGTTTTCTTTTATAGATTAAACTAGTGATAAAACAAAAACTAAAAGATTCGATTGCAAGATCTAAAGATATACCTTCAAGCACTCGCCTCCCCGCAACGGCACCAGAAAAGAGCTTGATGTCTACTACACAACCTTCTTCTTGTGGACGTTGCTGGGCCACCAAGTGCAGAGGTTTGTAGGACAATAGCAAATTTCCCTCAAGTGGATGACCTAAGGTTTATCAATCTGTGGGAGGCATAGGATGAAGATGGTCTCTCTCAAACAACCTTGCAACCAAATAACAAAGGGTCTCTTATGTGCCCAACACACCCAATACAATGGTAAGTTGTATAGGTGCACTAGTTCGGCGAAGAGATGGTGATACAAGTGCAATATGGATGGTAGATATAGGTTTTTGTAATCTGAAAAATATAAAAACAGCAAGGTAACTAATGATAAAAGTGAGCGAAAACGGTATTGCAATGCGTTGAAAGAAGGCCTAGGGTTCATACTTTCACTAGTGCAAGTTCTCTCAACAATAATAACATAATTAGATCATATAACAATCCCTCAACATGCAACAAAGAGTCACTCCAAAGTCACTAATAGCGGAGAACAAACGAAGAGATTATTGTGGGGTACGAAACCACCTCAAAGTTATTCTTTCCTAACAATCCGTTGGGCTATTCCTATAAGTATCACAAAAAAACCTAGAGTTTTTAGTAAAATAACACCTTAAGACACAAATCAACCAAAACCCTAATGTCACCTAGATACTCCAATCTCACCTCAAGTATCCGTGGGTATTATTATACGATATGCATCACACAATCTCAGATTCATCTATTCAACCAACACAAAGAATTTCAAAGAGTTCCCCAAAGTTTCTACCAGAGAGTTAAGACGAAAACGTGTGACAACCCCTATGCGTAAGTTCACAAGGTCACAGAACTCGCAAGTTGATCACCAAAACATACATCAAGTGGATCACGTTAATATCCCATTGTCACCACAGATAAGCACAAGCAAGACATACATCAAGTTTTCTCAAATCCTTAAAGACTCAATCTGATAAGATAGCTTCAAAGGGAAAACTCAATTCATCACAAGGAGATAGAGGGGGAGAAACATCATAAGATCCAACTATAATAGCAAAGCTCGCGGTACATCAAGATCAAGCCATATCAAGAACACGAGAGAGAGAGAGAGAGAGAGAGAGAGAGAGAGATCAAACACATAGCTACTGGTACATACCCTCAGCCCCGAGGGTGAACTACTCCCTCCTCATCATGGAGAGCGTCGGGATGATTAAGATGGCCACCGGTGATGGATTCCCCTTCCGGCAGGGTGTCGGAACAGGGTCCCAATTGGTTTTTGGTGGCTACAGAGGCTTGCAGCGGCGGAACTCCTGATCTAGGTTATTTTCTGGAGGTTTCTGTATTTATAGGAATTTTTGGCGCCGGGAACAAGTCAGGGGGATCCCTAAGTTGTCCACGAGATAGGGGGGCGCGCCCGGGGGGTAGCGCGCACCCCCACCCTCGTGGACGACCCAGGACTCTTCTGGCCCAACTCTTTTACTTCGTGGGCTTCTTTTGGTCCATAAAAAATCATCAAAAATTGGCACGTCAATTGGACTCCGTTTGGTATTCCTTTTCTGTAAAACTCAAAAACAAGGAAAAACAGAAACTGGCACTGGGCTCTAGGTTAATAGGTTAGTTCCAGAAATAATATATAAGTGCATATAAAACATCCTTGATGGATAATATAATAGCATGGAACAATAAAAAATTATAGATATGTTGGAGACATATCAGCCTCCGCCCCTCTGCTTGGGGCATGTGAAGCGACTCGAGCTTCCCCAACGATCCCAATTGTGGAGGACGGGCCGTGGGCGCGGCACTGTCCTTCAAGAGCTCTTCCAGGAGGTGATGGGTGTGCTGAGGCGGCTTGGGGAAGAGCTTGTGGATGTCGACGCCCGCCTTGAGATGGAGGGCCTTCGGCTGGTGGACGAATGTCATCAACTGAAGGTGGCCATCAACCTCGGGCGTCTCCAACGCGAGCGCGTTAGCGCAAAATCCGAGGCATCCCTTGCGACCTCGCACGAAGCCAGGGCTCGAGCCTTGGAAGAGGCCAGGAAGGCCGATCGCCGCCGCGAGATAGCTGAGGAGCGTGAATGAGAGCTCTAGGTCATGAATGCTACCTTGGAACGGCAAGCCGAGGCGTGTAGGACCGCCTTGGCATCGATGAAGTGGGCACCTTCCAAAGAGAAAGAGATCCTGGAGTGCGAGGGGGCGCTGCTGCTAGAGGCATCGGAGCGCAACCTCAAGCTTGAACGGTTGGATACGAGGGAGCGCCAGGTGGCCCTGGCTAAAGATGCCGTCAATGCGTGTGAAGCCGGGATCCGGGAGGAGGTCGACCACAGGGTGGCGAAGGCTCGCGCGGATCTTGTGAATGTGCATGACCTGAAGTCGAAGCTCCAGTAGGCCAAGGCTGAAGGCAGGGCCACCGCCCTCAGGTCAAGGCTGGACGAGGCGGAGCAGCATGAGAGGACCGCCGCGGCGGCCCTAACCTCCGCCCAGGCCGAGCTAACCTACGCCCAGGCCGGGCAAAAAATTCTTCTTCTTGCGTGGAGTGCGCCAAGGAGACCCGCTGTCTCCTCTTATTTTTGTGCTAGCAGCAGATCTGTTGCAAGCTCCCATCAATGACGCTTATAGAGTGTGTAATCTCCAGCTGCCTATCCCCGCCCGAGAGGATGACTATCCTATGATACAGTACGCCGATGACACAATCCTTGTGTTGCCCGCTGAGGAGAGCCAAGCTGAAACCATCAAATCCATCCTACAAGACTACACGTCGTCTGTGGGGCTGCACATCAATTTCCAGAAATCAACTCTGATTACAGTTAACACAGCTGCGGACACCACCTCTCGTTTGGCACAGGTTTTTGGATGCTCCATTGGGTCCATGCCGTTTACATATCTAGGGTTGCCCATGGGAACGACCAGGCCGACGGTCGCAGACCTCATGCCGCTAGTGTCATCTGTTGAGCGCAAACTCTCTACGGCAGCCTCTCTGCTCGACCTTGGTTTGAAGCTTACTCTGGTGAACTCGGTGATTACCTCCCTTGCAATCTATGCGATGTGTTCCATCAGGCTCCCGCCGAAAATACTGGATCATCTGGATAAACTGCGGTGATACTGTCTTCGGGCAAAGAACACAGACGATGGCTTGAAAGCCGTCTCCATGGCAGCCTGGGAGCTAGTTTGCAGGCCCAAGCAGAAGGGAGGACTCGGGGTGCTTGACTTGAAGATCCAAAACCAGGGCCTACTGCTCAAATAGCTGCACAAATTCTATAACCGCATGGACATTCTGTGGGTTGATCTTGTTTGGAACACATACTATGAAGGCATGGTCCTGCATGCTTCTGGTCCATGTGGGTTGTTCTGGTGGAAGGACGTCATGAACCTGTCGCCAACCTACAGAGCAATCACTTCGGTTGAGGTGGGGGATGGGGGTTCAACCTTGTTCTGGAAAGATGCCTGACATGGTGATATTCTGGCTGATAGTCACCCTCGTCTCTTCTCCTTTGCCAAACACGAAGACATATCTGTCAAAGTACTCCTGATGTCGCCTACGCTCGGCCAAAACTTCTACTTGCCGCTTTCGGTTCAAGCTAGAGATGAGCTCGATGATCTACAAACCTCCCTGGCTTCGATGGAGCTCACACAGGTGAACGATGCCTGGCACCCGATCTGGGGATCTGAGGAGCTCGCCTCCAGCAAATTCTATCTGCACTGCTTTTGGGGCATGGAAGCGGATGATGCGTTTAAATGGATCTGGAAATCAAAGTGCACCAACAAATGGAAGGTTTTTGCATGGCTGCTTCTTGCGGATAGGCTGAACACTCGAGGGCTGCTCAAAAGGAAACACATGAAGCTGAGGGATGATAACTATGCATGCCTGCTGTGTCACCATCCACCCGAGGAAACGGTAGAACATTTGTTCTTTCACTGTGAATTTAGTAAAACATGTTGGGGGAAGCTAGGGATCGTGTGGCCACTGCATGGCGACCGGGTGCAACTTCTGCATGCAGCTAAAAACACGTGGGGCAGGCCAATGTTCATGGATATCTTCATCATAGCCTCCTGGAGCATATGGAAGGAACGTAACAATAAAGTGTTCAGAAGTATGGCGCCGACCATCGATGGGTGGATCCAGAGATTCAAAATGGACTTTGGCATGATGAGACACAGGATCAAACAGGCCTTAGTGTCGTTTGTTGACCAGGTAGTTGACCTGATCTAGTTGCATAACCCTGTATCTTTGATGTATAGGGATACCCTAACTCCTCCTGCCCCTATGTAATTTCTATCCCATGTAATCTTGTGTCCTGAAATGTAATACAAAAGTCAGTGGGGGTGCCCTCACTGTCCCAAGCTTTCAAAAAAAAAGCCTCCGCCCGTGTTGAACTGCTTTCGCTCCAACGACGGGTTGATGCCGCTGAGTCCCTCGCGTAACAGAACCAGGAGGAGGCGTTGTCAGTTCTGTATCCAGCATATCTTGTAGTTAGGATCCTAAGCTAGGCATCTTGGAGTGATGGTAACATGGACACATGATTTTACCCAGGTTCGGGCCCTCTTGATGGAGGTAAAACCCTATGTCCTCCTTTTGATTGTATTCATATGGGGTGTAGTACAGAGTACATGTATCTACCACGAGATTGTAGTAATGAATTTGAGATTGTCTATTGACTAGCCTGGCCTCGGTTTATATATGCACCGTAGGCCTAGGGTTTAGAGGAGTCCTTGTCTTGGGCGCCAAGTCTTTGTGGAATCCTCCTTGTATTCGGCATGGGCTGCCCGAAGTGGCCCAATGGTGAACCATCATGGGGGTCCTTGTCCCGACCCACAGGTCAGGAGACCACATGGTGAGTACCCCCTAGTCCAGGACACCGCCAGTAGCCCCCTGAACCGGTCTTCAAGTTGGGGACGCTCCTTGATTCTTATGAACCATTCTTCATCTTTGGTCGTCGGTCTTGAAAACTGGTTCAACAAATCTTCTCATCTTCGATCTTGAGGATCACCAAAGTGAATCCGAAGAGCCTACACGTCAGGTATTCGAGGAGCCCCTTTAAGTTTTTGGCCTTTAGCGATGCCTTTTTATTTTTTACACCACACCTCGGGTTTGAAGTTGTTCCCGTGCGGCGGTGTCCTCTTGCGTCCGAGCTCCAACGCCGGACTGCATCCGAGATATCTTTTGCACCTGAGCACCAACGCAGGACCGCTTCCGAGCTCCAATGCCAGAATGTATCTGAGCTCCAACACCGGACTGTATCCGAAGTGTCATAGATTACCTCGGTCTGGAAAAAGTCAAAGAACTTTAGCCGAGCTTAATGCCGGACTGCTTCCGAGGTGATGCACCACCTCGGGCTTGGGCTGATTGTTTGCAGATTTTATTTACGATTGATGCAATTTATTTACTGACGAGATATATAGCCAGTAGCCCTCAAGGTGTGTGTGTTGGCCTAAAACCCGAGATGCACATTAGAGGAGATAGTGACTGGTGGACGGGCCCTTGAGAGAGGGTCTTTAGAAGTCGCTGTAATATATTAGCTTGACACCAGATAGGTCCTAGATAGTTCCTATTGTTCTCCGAAGATGCGTTTGCCCATAGTTCGGTCAAGCCGAACACTAAGCACTTTGAATTTTCTGTATTGAATAGGCAATGCAGTAGCCCCCGATACACTAGTCAGGTGGCAACACCAGATCAGGGGATCAATGGGCCCCTTTAATATTAGTATAAATGATAAGCCCGAAGCCCAGTAGCTCCCGAGCCTTAATGTGGGCACTAGGGGCCGAATTAAGGATCGATATCCTGATTAAAATCACAATTTAAGTGTAATGACTCTATGTATCCAAGTAGTTCACATCATTAATGATCGGATCTGCATTGTACAAAACTTTGTTGACCGACCATCGGCTTCAACCTCTTCGGCCAGTAGCCAAGGAGTGTTTTCCTACTTTATAAAGCCATTATAAGGGTAAAGATTTATGGAAAACAAGGCAATCCAGCCATACGGTTTAATAAACAAAGGTACACAGAGAGATATGGAACATCTTCTAAAGAAAACAATCCCGCTATCGGCTCCTTTCTTTGGGTTGTCATGCTGATCATGATCATGAAACCTCACCTCCGATCAACGCGGGAGAAAAATATTGAGGATTTAGTGTGGGGAAAGTTCCCGAACTATGTGATCTTTAGCGAACATAGATTTTCACTTCCGTCGTTGCCGACCAATTATATCCTTTAAGATCACTAGCTTTCCGCTTCACCCAGTCTGAGGTACTAACGCGGATGAACTGGTAGTAACAATCACAGAGGTGCTCCCTTTACCACCTAGCTGAACAATCGGGAACGTAGGGGTAAGCACAGGAGCCAAGCAACCTAGCTTGGCCAAAATCTTAAGTCAAATTAATGCATATTTATGGCTTTATAACGATGATTATAGAAGGCAGCCCTCGTATATTAAATACAAACACCGATGATATGTTTATTTTGACTCCGTTGCGACCGTTTATCAGTTGAAAGTGGCCCATCGTTGGCTTCCACCCCCTTGTAGATGATACGCAGGGTGTTTCCGCAATAACAAAACAACCCTTAGCCTACGTCTCGGTGCCCGAAGGCGATTGTGTTAGCGGAAACGAGGCAATCAGATATGCGGGCTTTATAACTTTCACTTAGTCATAGGAGCTTTAAACTGGGGAAGCTAGCTACGAGTCCCCGGTTAGTGTTCGGTGAAGGAAATATGCCCTAGAGGCAATAATAAACTTGTTATTTATATTTCCTCATATCATGATAAATGTTTATTATTCATGCTAGAATTCTATTAATCGGAAACTTAGTACATGTGTGAATACATAGACAAACAGAATGTCACTAGTATGCCTCTACTTGACTAGCTCGTTGAATCAATGATGGTTATGTTTCCTAACCATAGACATGAGTTGTCATTTTATTAATGGGATCACATCACTAGAGAATGATGCGATTGACTTGACCCATCCGTTAGCTTAGCACGATGATCATTTAGTTTGTTGCTATTGCTTTCTCCATTACTTATACATGTTCCTATGACTATGAGATCATGCAACTCCCGAATACCGGAGGAACACTTTGTGTGCTACCAAACGTCACAACATAACTGGGTGATTATAAAGGTGCTCTACAGGTGTCTCCGATGGTGTTTTTTGAGTTGGCATAGATTGAGATTAGGATTTGTCACTCCGATTGTCGAAGAGGTATCTTTCGACCCTCTTGGTAATGCACATCAATATAAGCCTTGCAAGCACTATGACTAATGAGTTAGTTACGGGATGATGCATTACAGAATGAGTAAAGAGACTTGCCGGTAATGAGATTGAACTAGGTATTGAGATATCAACGATCGAATCTCGGGTAAGTAACATACCGATGACAAAGGGAACAACGTATATCGTTATGCGGTTTGACCGATAAAGATCTCCGTAGAATATGTGGGAGCCAATATGAACATCTAGGTTCCGCTATTGGTTATTTACCGGAGACGTGTCTCGGTCATGTCTACATAGTTCTCGAACCTGTAGGGTCCGCACGCTTACCGTTCGGTGACGATCGGTATTATGAGTTTATGTATTTTGATGAACCGAAGGTAGTTCGGAGTCCCGGATTTGATCACGGACATGACGAGGAGTCTCTAAATGGTTGAGACGTAAAGATCGATACATTGGATGCCTATGTTTGGACATCAGAATGGTTCCAGATGAGTTCGGGCATTTTTCAGAGTACCGGGAGGTTACCGGAACCCCCCGGGGAGTAGATGGGCCTTATTGGGCCTTAGTGGAATAGAGGAGAGGAAGGGAAAAGGTGGGAGGCGCGCCCCCCTAGCCCAATCCGAATTGGGTGCCCCCCTTTCCTTTCCCCTCTCCTCCCCTTCCTTCTCTCCTACTCCTACTACTTGGAAGGGGGAATCCTACTCCCAATGGGAGTAGGACTCTCCTAGGGTGCGCCATAGAGGGTCGGCCCTCCCCCTTCCTCCACTCCTTTATATATGGGGGATGGGGGAACCCATAGACACACAAGTTTATCATTGATCCCTTAGCCGTGTGCGGTGCCCCCCTCCACCATAATCCACCTCAATCATATCATCATAGTGCTTAGGCAAAGCCCTGCGACGGTAGCATCATCATCACCGTCATCACGCCATCGTGATGATGAAGCCCTCCCTTGACACTCAGCTGGATCGAGAGTTAGTGGGACATCACAGAGCCGAACGTGTGCAGATCGTGGAGGTGCCGTACTTTCGGTACTAGGATCGGTCGATCGTGAAGACGTACGACTACATCAACCGCGTTGTCATAATGCTTCCGCTTACGGTCTACGAGGGTACATGGACAACACTCTTCTCCTTTCGTTGCTATGCATCACCATGATCTTGCGTGTGCGTAGGAATTTTTTTGAAATCACTACGTTCCCCTACAGTGGTATCAGAGCCAGGTTTATGCGTAGATGTTATATGCACGAGTAGAAGACAAAGGAGTTGTGAGCGTGGGTATATACATATTGATTGCCATCACTAGTTAATTCTTGATTCAGCGGTATTGTTGGATGAAGCGGCCCAGACCGACATTACGCATACGCTTACGCCAGACTGGTTCTACCGACATGCTTCGCACACATGTGGCTAGTGAGTGTCTGTTACTCCAGCTTTAGTTGAATTGGATTCAATGAACAAGGTTATTTTTGAAGATCAAAAAGCAATCACTATACCGCGTCGTGGTTTTTGATGCGTAGGTAAGAATGGTTCTTGATCAGTCTGTCGCAGCCACGTAAAACTTGCAACAACAAAGTAGAGGACGTCTAACTTGTTTTTGCAGGGCATGTTGTGATGTGATATGGTCAAGACATGATGCTAAATTTTATTATATGAGATGATCATGTTTTGTAACAGAGTTATTAGCAAGTGGCAGGAGCCATACGGTTGTCGCTTTATTATATGAAGTGCAATCGCCATGTAATTGCTTTACTTTATCACTAAGTGGTAGCGATAGTCGTAGAAGCAATAGTTGGTGAGACGACAACGATGCTTCGACGGAGATCAAGGTGTCAAGCCGGTGACGATGGTGATCATGACGGTGCTTTGGAGATGGAGATCAAAGGCACAAGATGATGATGGCCATATCATATCACTTATATTAATTACATGTGATGTTTATCCTTTATGCATCTTATTTTTCTTAGTTCGACGGTAGCATTATAAGATGATCTCTCACTAAATTTCAAGGTATAAGTGTTCTCCCTAAGTATGCACCGTTGCTACAGTTCGTCATGCCGAGACACCACATGATGATCGGGTGTGATAAGCTCTACGTTCACATACAACGGGTGCAAGTCAGTTTTGCACACGCAGAATACTCGGGTTAAACTTGATGAGCCTAGCATATGCAGATATGGCCTCAGAACACTAAGACCGAAAGGTCGGACATGAATCATATAGTAGATATGATCAACATAGTGATGTTCACCATTGAAAACTACTCCATCTCACGTGATGATCAGACATGGTTTAGTTGATATGGATCACGTGATCACTTAGATGATTAGAGAGATGTCTATCTAAGTCGGAGTTCTTAAGTAATTTGATTAATTGAACTTTAAGTTATCATGAACTTAGTACCTGATGGTATTTTGCATGTCTATGTTGTTGTAGATAGATGGCCCGTGCTGTTGTTCCGTTGAATTTTAATGCGTTCCTAGAGAAAGCTAAGTTGAAAGATGATGGTAGCAACTACACGGACTGGGTCCGTAACTTGAGGATTATCCTGCTGCAAAGAAGAATTACGTCCTGGAAGCACCGCTAGGTGACAAACCCGCTGCAGGAGCAGCGCCAGATGTTGTGAACACCTGGCAGTGCAAAGCTGATGACTACTCGATAGTTCAGTGTGCCATGCTTTACGGCTTAGAACCGGGACTTCAACAACGTTTTGAACGTCATGGAGCATATGAGATGTTCCAGGTGTTGAAGTTAATATTTCAAGCAAATGCTCGGATTGAGAGATATGAAGTCTCCAATAAGTTCTACAGCTGTAAAATGAAGGAGAATAGTTCTGTCAGTGAACATATACTCAGAATGTCTGGGTACCACAACCACTTGACTCAGCTGGGAGTTAATCTTCCTGATGATAGTGTCATTGACAGAGTTCTTCAATCACTGCCACCAAGCTACAAGAGCTTCGTGATGAACTATAATATGCAAGGGATGGATAAGACGATTCCTGAGCTCTTCACAATGCTAAAGGCTGCGGAGGTAGAAATCAACAAGGAGCATCAAGTGTTGATGGTCAACAAGACCACTAGTTTCATGAAAAAGGGTAAATGGAAGAAGAGGAACTTCAAGAAGAACAGCAAGCCAGTTGCTGCTCAAGTGAAGAAACCCAAGTATGGACCTAAGCCTGAAACTAAGTGCTTCTACTGCAAAGGAACTGGTCACTAGAAGCGGAACTGCCCCAAATATTTGGCAGAGAAGAAGGATGGCAAAGTGAAAGGTATATTTGATATACATGTTATTGATGTGTACCTTACTAATGCTCATAGTAGCGCCTGGGTATTTGATGCTGGTTCTGTTGCTAATATTTGCAACTCGAAACAGGGGCTACGGATTAAGTGAAGATTGGCTAAGGACGAGGTGACGATGCGCGTGGGAAATGGTTCCAAAGTTGATGTAATCGCCATCGGCATGCTACCTCTACATCTACCTTCGGGATTAGTTTTAGACCTAAATAATTGTTATTTGATGCCAACGTTGAGCATGGACATTATATCTGGTTCTTGTTTGATGCGAGACGGTTATTCATTTAAATCCTAGAATAATGGTTGTTCTATTTATATGAGTAATATCTTTTATGGTCATGCACCCTGGATGAGTGGTCTATTTTTACAAAATATTGATAGTAGTGATACACATGTTCATAATATTGAAGCCAAAAGATGCAGAGTTGATAATGATAGTGCAACTTATTTGTGGCACTACCGTTTAGGTCATATTGGTGTAAAGAGCATGAAGAAACTCCATTTTGATGGACTTCTGGAATCACTTGATTATGAATCACTTGGTACTTGCGAACCATGCCTCATGGACAAGATGACTAAAACTCTGTTCTCCGGAACAATGGAGCGAGCAACAGAGTTATCGGAAATCATACATACTGATGTATGTGGTCCAATGAACATTGAGGCTCGCGGCGGATATCGTTATTTTCTCACCTTCACAGTTGATTTGAGCAGATATGGGTATATTTACTTAATGAAACATAAGTCCGAAACATTTGAAAAGTTCAAAGAATTTTAGAGTGAAGTGGAAAATCATCATAACAAGAAAATCAAGTTTCCGCAATCTGATCGTGGAGGTGAATATTTGAGTTATGAGTTTGGACTTCATTTGAAACAATGCGGAATAGTTTCGCAACTCACGCCACCTGGAACACCACAACGTAATGGCGTGTCCGAATGTTGTAACCGCACTTTATTGGATATGGTGCGATCCATGATGTCTCTCACTGATTTACGGCTCTCATTTTGGGGTTATGCTTTAGAGACGGCTGCATTGACGTTAAATAGGGCACCATCTAAATCCGTTGAGACGACACCTTATGAACCGTTGTTTGGCAAGAAACCCAAGTTGTCATTTCTTAAAGTTTGGGGCTTCGATGCCTATGTGGGAAAGCTTCAACCTGATAAGCTCGAACCCAAATTGGAGAAATGTGTCTTCATAGGATAACCAAAGGAGACTGTTGGGTACACCTTCTATCACAGATTCGAAGGCAAGATATTCGTTGCTAAGAATGGATCCTTTCTAGAGAAGGAGTTTCTCTCGAAAGAAGTGAGTGGAAAGAAAGTAGAACTTGATGAGGTAGTTGTACCTACTCCCTTATTTGAAAGTAGTTCATCACTGAAATCAGTTCCAGTGATTCCTACACCAGTAAGTGAGGAAGCTAATGATGATGATCATGAAACTTCTGATCAAGTTACTACCGAACCTTGTAGGTCAACCAGAGTGAGATCTGCACCAGAGTGGTACGGTAATCCTATTCTGGAGGTCATGTTACTTGACCATGACGAACCTACAAACTATGTGGAAGCGATGATGAGCCCAGATTCCACAAAATGGCTTGAGGCCATGAAATCTGAGATGGGATCCATGTATGAGAACAAAGTATGGACTTTGGTTGACTTGCCCGATGATCAGCAGGCCATAGAGAATAAATGGATTTTCAAGAAGAAGATTGACGCTGACGGTAATGTTACTATCTACAAAGCTCGACTTGTTGCAAATGGTTTTTGACAAGTTCAAGGAGTTGACTACGATGAGACCTTCTCACCCATAGCGATGCTTAAGTCCATCCGAATCATGTTAGCAATTGCCGCATTTTATGATTATGAAATTTGGCAAATGGATGTCAAAACTGCATTCCTTAATGGATATCTTAAAGAAGAGTTGTATATGATGCAACCAGAAGGTTTTGTCGATCCAAAAGGTGCTAACAAAGTGTGCAAGCTCTAGCGATCCATTTATGGACTGGTGCAAGCCTCTCTGAGATGGAATATACGCTTTGATAGTGTGATCAAAGCATATGGTTTTATACAGACTTTTGGAGAAGCCTGTATTTACAAAAAAAGTGAGTGGGAGCTCTGTAGCATTTCTGATATTATATGTAGATGACATATTGTTGATCGGAAATGATACTGAATTTCTGAATAGCATAAAAGGATACATGAATAAGATTTTTTCAATGAAAGACCTCGGTGAAGCTGCTTATATATTGGGCATCAATATCTATAGAGATAGATCAAGATGCTTAATTGGACTTTGACAAAGCACATACCTTGATAAAGTTTTGAAGAAGTTCAAAATGGATCAAGCAAAAAAGGGTTCTTGCATGTGTTAAAAGGTGTGAAGTTGAGTCAGACTCAATGTCCGACCACTGCAGAAGATAGAGAGAAAATGAAAGGCGGTCCCTATGCAATGTTGTGTACCAGACCTGATGTGTGCCTTGCTATCAGTTTAGCAGGGAGGTACCAAAGTAATCCAGGAGTGGATCACTGGACAGCGGTCAAGAACATCCTGAAATACCTGAAAAGGACTAAGGATATGTTTCTCGTGTATGGAGGTGACAAAGAGCTTGTCATAAACGGTTACGTCGATGTAAGCTTTGACACTGATCCAGATGACTCTAAGTCACAAACTGGATACGTGTTTTCATTAAATGGTAGATCTGTCAGTTTGTGTAGTTCCAAGCAAAGCATCGTGGCGGGATCTACGTGTGAAGCGGAGTACATAGCTTCTTCAGAAGCAGCAAATGAAGGAGTCTGGATGAAGGAGTTCATATCCGATCTAGGTGTCATACCTAGTGCATCGGGTCCAATGAAAATCTTTTGTGACAATACTGGTGCAATGCCCTGGCAAAGGAATCTTGATTTCACAAGAGAACCAAGCACATCAAGAGACACTTCAATTCCATCTGCGATCAAGTCAAAGAGGGAGACATAGAAATTTGCAAGATACATATGGATCTGAATGTTGCAGACTCGTTGACTAAGCCTCTCTCATGAGCAAAACATGATCAGCACCAAGACTCCATGGGTGTTAGAATCATTACAATGTAATCTAGATTATTGACTCTAGTGCAAGTGGGAGACTGAAGGAAATATGCCCTAGAGGCAATAATAAAGTTGTTATTTATATTTCCTTATATCATGATAAATATTTATTATTCATGCTAGAATTGTATTAACCGAAAACTTAGTACATGTGTTAATACACAGACAAACAGAATGTCACTAGTATGCCTCTACTTGACTAGCTCGTTGAATCAATGATGGTTATGTTTCCTAACCATAGACATGAGTTGTCATTTGATTAACGGGATCACATCATTACAGAATGATGTGATTGACTTGACCCATCCGTTAGCTTAGCACGATGGTCGTTTAGTTTGTTGCTATTGCTTTCTCCATAACTTATACATGTTCCTATGTCTATGAGATCATGCAACTCCCGAATACTGGACGAACAGTTTGTGTGCCACCAAACGTCACAACGTAACTCGGTGATTATAAAGGTTCTCTACAGGTGTCTCTAATGGTGTTTGTTGAGTTGGCATAGATAGAGATTAGGATTTGTCCCTCCAATTGTCGGAGAGGTATCTCTGGGCCCTCCCGGTAATGCACATCAATATAAGCCTTGCAAGCAATATGACTAATGAGTTAGTTACAGGATGATGCATTACGGAATGAGTAAAGAGACTTGCCGGTGACGAGATTGAACTAGGTATTGAGATACCGATGATCGAATCTCGGGCAAGTAACATACCGATGACAAAGGGAACAACGTATATCATTATGCGGTTTGACTGATAAAGATCTTCGTAGAATATGTGGGAGCCAATATGAACATCCAGGTTCCGCTATTTGTTATTGACCGGAGACGTGTCTCGGTCATGTCAACTTAGTTCTCGAACCCGTAGGGTCCGCACGCTTAACGTTCAGTGACGATCGGTATTATGAGTTTATGTGTTTTGATGTACCAAAGGTAGTTCGGAGTCCCGGATTTGATCACGGACATGACGAGGAGTCTTGAAATGGTCGAGACGTAAAGGTCGGTATATTAGAAGCCTATGTTTAGACATCGGCATGGTTCCGAATGAGTTCAGGCATTTTTCCGAGTACTGGGAGGTTACCATAACCCCCCGGGGAGTATATGGGCCTTATTGGGCCTTAGTGGAATAGAGGAGAGGAAGGGAAAAGGTGGGAGGCGCACCCCCCTAGACCAATCCGAATTGGGTGGCCCCCCTTTCCTTTCCCCTCTCCTCCCCTTCCTTCTCTCTTACTCCTACTACTTGGAAGGGGGAATCCTACTCCCAGTGGGAGTAGGACTCCCCTAGGGCGCGCCATAGAGGGCTGGCCCTCCCCCTTCCTCCACTCCTTTATATACGGGGGAGGGGGGCACCCCATAGACACAGAAGTTGATCATTGATCCCTTAGCCGTGTGCGGTGCCCCCTCCACCATAATCCACCTCGGTCATATCATCGTAGTGCTTAGGCGAAGCCCTGCGACGGTAGCATCATCATCACCGTAATCACGCCATCGTGCTGACGAAGCTCTCCCTCGACACTCAGTTGGATCGAGAGTTCGTTGGACGTCACCCAGCCGAACGAGTGTAGATCGTGGAGGTGCCGTACTTTCGGAACTAGAATCGTGAAGACGTATGACTACATCAACCGCGTTGTCATAACGCTTCCGCTTACGGTGTACGAGGGTACGTGGACAACACTCTTCTCCTCTTGTTGCTATGCATCACCATGATCTTGCTTGTGCGTAGGAATTTTTTTGAAATTACTACATTCCCCTACATTCGGCACCGACCGAAGTCTAGCGATTAACACTTCGTCCAATGTTATGAAAGGCCCATCGTTTAACACGGGGTAATCGGTATTGATCTATAGTTTGACACCATCATCGGATCGCTGACCAGTTTACACCCATTGTGACAATCGGTTTTCGGCTTTCTCCACTGAGGTGCTTAACCATTCGAGCTGGAAGAACAATCACAGTGGTTCTCCCTTTGCACACCTAGACGAACAAAGCGGAATGTAGGAGGCAAGCACATGAGCCGGGCAACCAAACTATTGACCAAAGACACAATTCGAAAGCGATGCATATATAGCAATATCCGAGAATGTTTTTGCCGAATCTCTAAAGGTGTCCGGCGTTCCACTGCGAGACTTATGCTGGAAACACACAAATAGTTTAAAAGTGCCATAGGCTTGGAAAACGAAAAAACTTCAGTAAACACTTTACGCCCGAATTAAATCGAGTCATTTGGTGCCAATCCAAAAATTGGTCTTACTTTTGTGATTTTGTCGTGCATTAATACGACACATCCGATCTCAAGACTTCAAGCGGGTCAGCCTACGACTATAACCTCCTATCCCGAAGGTGGAGTACTGCTTGTTAAGCCAGTTTAGCGAACTAAACTCGAGCGGCATTAGAGAGAAAACACACTCGAGTCGAGAAAGGAGTGGTAGAAAAAGACTTTGCAATGACTTAGAAGAAGAAAATTTATTATAAAATGGCTTATATAAATTTAAGAGCCCCAGTTGACACGGGCAAAGAAAAGTGGTTTTTATCGAACCTCGTTTTTGACAAACATATTTTAGCATAAATATAATGTTTGGTTGAACCGAACAAGAATTAAAAAACTAAGCATGAAGTCGACTTAGCTGGTTAATGTGCTCGGGGTCGATGCGTGGCCCGAGCTTATGGCAGGACAAGGTCCCAGCCCCAAGCCGGTCCCGAGATAGCAGAGCAAAGAGATCGGCACTCCGAAGTGGCGACATAGCACGGCTAATGTGGCGGGGTGGAACCTCCAGTCTGAATGAGGCGATGGAGCAAGCAGGCAGTATGACGCCGAAGTCCGTGGTGTGGGTTAATGATACGATGGCGAATCCCCGGTCCAGCCGATGTGACATGGTACGTCGGTACGCCGAGGTGACAGCGCCGCCCAACTCGGGTCATTTACCTGGGCACAGAAAATAGTGCAAGCCGGAGATAATAGTAATAATAATAAAATAAAATAAATATTCATAGCATAATAAATAATTTATGCAAAGTGAGTAATTAAAAAAATATGGCCCCTGTGCCGAACACTCGATGAGGTAGAGCTCTCTCAGCAATGTTGAAGTCCCCAAGGCAACCGAACATGTCGGTATGGCAATTCGGCCAGCCGATTTACGCCGATTGGGACGACGATGTCGGCTTGCCGAAGTGACCAAGTGACGCAGTCGAAGTCGATTATCTACACATGTAAAATAGTGCAGTCCAAAAAATTATATATATATATATAAATCCTCACATAATTAATTTACGCAAAATATTTTTTTAAAGAGATGCGGCCTGTTGTCGAAGCAAATGTCGGTGCGGGGCGTCGGCGTGAAAAAGCTTGTATTCACAGGACGGTCCGAGTCCCCGATGAGGCGTTTGCCGAACTACGGACGGGAAACTAACCGAACCATCTCGCAGCCATTGTTAATGCGGCAATCATTTGATAGAACTTGTATAGATGATGGAACAAACTAGAGTAATAGTTCCCCGGAAAAAATAGACCCAAGCAAGAAAAGATTACTAGAATTAATAGCACCTGGTTTATCGGTTGTAGCAATCTGAATAAAGGATACTCCCAAAATTGGGACTCGATCCGCACACCCATTGCCTGATGGGCGATGAAGCAACAGCCTGGCGATGCTGACAAAGGTTGGCTCGCCGAGGTAAAGCCCTCGGTCTAGCTAACGTGACGAAGCTGGTAGGCTGGTGATGTTGAAGTCTCCGGCGTAGGTTGATGAAGAGATGGCGAAGCCCCCGATCCAGCCGAGGTGACAGAGCAGGTCGGTAAGGCGATGTTGCAGCCGCCGTGCCAGCCGAGGTGTTTAAAGCGGTTCGGCATGGCAGACATCGGTTTGAAGAAGCTATGGCTCGGCCATGCCGACACTGTTCATAACTTGTGACGCGGTCAATGCCGGATTGATTAAGTGACCGAGCGGCGATGTTGGCGTGCCTGACCCATGCAATCCGTGGGGCGATGGTGTTGGTGATGATTTAGCCTTCACGATGCCAAACTCTTGTTCGGCTTTCCGAGCTGATGATCCGATAAGGTTGGGCTCGGTTCGATGAAGCGACGACATGTCTAGCGCAGGTCGGCAGACGTGGAGCAAGGGCTAGTTTGACAGCGGCACAACAGTGAAGATTACCTCCGAAAAGGAGCAAAATTTGTGAGCATGTGTTCGGAAACAAAACACAATACCCTAGAAAGAGATTCTTCCAAAAAGGTTGTCCAATATCCCATTCATAAAAAAAGATGAACTCTGGTCGGATTCGTATTCGCGTAGAAAACAGATCCGAAAATTGACGCACTAATCGGAAGGTTCCCGGAGTTTGAACGGTCGGATCGAGCTAAAATTCTTAGAGGTGGTAGATATGGAAGTTATGCAGAAGATCAATGGTTGGATCTTCCAAATAACCTCTGAGCTAGGCTCTGGAAACCACGCCCTAAACTCGTCCAGATTCCCGTCCAGACTCGACAGGCCTCCGGTATATCATAGATCGTCGGAGATTCCTCCATTGGAACACGATGACATTTTGTGGGGTTGTTGTACACTCAATCCCGCACAATTCCACCGAAGCAATCATCAAAGCGATGCTCGAGGAGGCGGTGGCAGCGGATACAGGTTTGCTGTCCAGAAAAACAACACGGTCGCCTGAGGGCAATGTTGTCGTTGAGCCCCCAAGCTCGATCGATGATTCCTCCATGATCTTCATAGAGATTGGAGTTGATGATGAAGGCCCTTGTCCGAACATAATGATCTGAGAAGGAGTGCAGTCCTCGGTCGAGCCAAGGTGACTAGTTGAGCGGGCGGCGAAGATGCCGATGTCGACAATAAAGCTCCATTCTGACGCTAGATTGCACCGAAGATGAACTGAATTCCCATCGCACCGTGGCGACTACCAGCAGGCTCTCAATGAAAGCATCAATGTCAGTTCTATATCCGGCATATCTCATAGTTGGGGTCCTAAGCTAGGCGTCTTGGAGCGATGGTAACATGGACACGGGATTTTACCCAGGTTCGGGCCCTCTTGATGGAGGTAAAACCCTATGTCCTGCTTTTGATTGTATTCATATGGGGTGTAGTACAGAGTACATGTATCTACCACATATTGTAGTAATGAATATGAGATTGTCTATTGACTAGCCTAGCCTCGGTTTATATACGCACCGTAGGCCTAGGCTTTAGAGGAGTCCTTGTCTTGGGCGCCAAGTCTTTGTGGAATCCTCCTTGTATTCGGCACGGGCTGCCTAAAGTGGCCCAATAGTGAACCGCCATGGGCGTCCTCGGCCCGACCCACAGGTCAGGAGACGATGTGGTGAGTACCCCCTAGTCTAGGACACCATCAGGCGTTTCATCGGCAGACGTTGCAGTGTGAGAATGCTCCCATGCTCCAGGCCCTCAGAGTGAGGGCCAACCGGGCACTGGGCGCCATATGCGAGGAGCGAGCCCCTCGTCCCTATGCGGAAGACTATGCCAGCCATCTCCATTTCTTTATCGATGCCATGATGCGTCTGGAGGGTCAGGCCACGATGGCTCGCGAGCTTGTTGAATAAAGGAGCCGAGTGTAACACCCTCGATGCGACTATATCTCCCACGTGTCGAGGCACGACTTAGATGCATAATCGCATTGAAGGCATATGTCGCAAGTTAGGCAATCTTCACAACATCCCATGTAATATAAAACATAGTTGGCTTACACTCGCCACGTCAATCAAGTACATAACTAACATTACATCATCCAAACACTCATGGCCCGACTATGGCGCCAAAATAAAAGATAACCCAACATGCGACACGGTCCCGATCACCCCCAACTGGGCACCACTACTGATCATCAGGAAAGCAAACATAGTAACGTTGAGAGTCTTCGTCGAACTCCCACTTGAGCTCAAGCGCGTCTCCTGGAGCGGAATCATCAGGCCCTGCATCTGGTGTAATAGTAATCTGTGAGCCACAGGGACTCAGCAATCTCGCACCCTCGCGATCAAGACTATTTAAGCTTATAGGTAAGGCAAGGTAAATATGTGGAGCTGCAGCAAGTGACTAGCAAAATATGGTGGCTAACTTATTCGCAAAAGAGAGCGAGAAGAGGAGGCAAAGCACGAGCGAGAAACTAGAGAGCAACCTGCGCAAACATTACTCCAACACCGTGTCCACTTCCCGGACTCCGCCGAGAAGAGGCCATCACGGTAACACACACGGTTGATTCATTTTAATTAAGTTAAGGTTCAAGTTATCTACAACCGAACATTAACAATTCCCATCTGCCCATAACCGTGGGCACGGCTTTCGAAAGTTCAAATGCCTGCAGGGGATTCCCAACTTACCTCATGACAAGCTCTCACGGTCAACAAAGGAATATACCTCCTCCCAAGACGTTCTGATCAGACTCGGTATCTCGGTTCTTCAAGACACTTCGACAGGTTAAAACAAGACCAGCAACACCGCCCGAATGTGCCGGCAAATCCCGATAGGAGCTGCACATATCTCTTTCTCAGGGCACACTCAGATTGTCTTAGGTACGGGTAGGCCAGCCCAGAGTTGCCCCTGGTGGCCACCGGCAGCTGACAGGTGGACCAACACTCAGAGGAGCACTGGCCCGGGGGGTTTAAAATAAGATGACCCTCGGGCTCCAGAAACCCAAGGGAAAAGAGGCTAGGTGGCAAATGGTAAAACCAAAGTTGGGCATTGCTGGAAAAGCTTTAATCAAGGCGAACTCTCAAGGGGTTCCCATTATAACCCAACCGCGTAAGGAACGCAAAATTCCGGGAACATAACACCGATATGACGGAAACTAGGGCGGCAAGAGTGGAACAAAACACTAGGCGAGAGGCCGAGCCTTCCACCCTTTACCAAGTGTATAGATGCATTAAGATAACATGGCAATATAATGATATCCCAATAGGTAAATATTGTCCCAATAAGGAACGGTCTCCAATCTTCACCTGCAACTAGCAACGCTATAAGAAGGGCTGAGCAAAGCGGTAACATAGACAATCAACGGTTTGCTAGGACATGGTGGGTTAGAGGTTTGACATGGAAATTTGGGAGGCTTGAAAGCAAGTCGTAGGCATCGTAGCATTGGCAAAGCAAAAGAGCGAGCAATCTAGCATAGCAAAGATAGTAGTGATTTCGAGGGTATGATCATCTTGCATGCACAGTTGTCAGAGTTGACTGGATCCTCGAAAGCAAACTCAACGGGCTCCTCGTTAGCGAACTCATCTCCCAGCTCTATCCAAACAAGACAAACAAGCAACAAGGACACAAATCAACCACGTGCAACTCAAACAACATGATGCAAAGATGGTATGATATGCGGGATGCGATGCGGGATGCATATGCAAGATGTGACAAGGAATGCATGAACCTGGCCTCAACTTGGGAATCCAAGTGTGCCACTAGAAATATGAGATGAAATCGCTTGAAAACGATATAAAGAACGCCGGAATCGGAGTTACGGTTTGGAAATGGCAAGCGATTCAAATATGACACCGGTCTGCGATTTACAGCAAGTAGCCATCTAAATGCAATGAGATGAACATGCTACAGCACCCAAACATGACAAAAAAATACATGTCAGGGATGCATTCAAGATGCTTAACAAAAGTCTATCACTGAGATACGGCCAAATCATCCATTAACAGGTTCAAACAAGCATGGCAAAAATGCATATGACAAACGGATTTCAGACTTAGTGAAATTAACACTTGTCTGGAATTTCAGATCAGGTAGCACACTTCGGAGTAACAAAACTAGATGTTACAGGACCTGAACATGGAAAAGTAAAACATGGCATGGAGCTACTCAAAGAGCTTAACAAAAGTCCCTTAGTGACCTTGAGCCAAAAGGGAACAGAAAATTCAATTGCAAGCATGTGAACATAGCAAAAACATAATCACTTTTCAGACTTAGTGAAAACTGGCACATGCTGAAACATATCTCAAGTAGGCATGTTTACGAGCTCGATGCACTCAATACGGAGCAAGTCATGATAATCTAAGCATACACCCATCAAGAATACACCAAATTCAAGCTAGACATGGCAAGAACAATAGCATAGAATGCACGGATCAACTACAACATCATCGGCAAAATCGCAAACAAGTTGACAATCTGCCCAGATTCACGAAGTAGCAAAAGTAGAGCTCGATTGACTCAAGCTAGGGTGCTCCATAATTGCAAACAAAGACATGGATGGATAGAGCACTACAAGATTAATAAAACATCCTTACTGATCATCCTCAAAATAGGCACGGATCACTAGGAAACAACATGAACATATGGACACATGAGATAAACAGATCAAGGACTTAGTGGAAATGCTAAGTCCCTGAAATTAGCGTTACCAAGTGCCTCACTTAGCAAGCTTGTGCTAGTCACCACACACATCACAAAAATACATGGGTTTCTCCTCTGGAAAGATTACAAAACACTTAACAAAACATATGTAGAACTCATGGGCATATCATGCACACAATAATCATGGCAAAAATGACAAAAAGCTAAATGGAGTAGCAGATCTGACAATTATCTCAAGTATCCCTCTTCTAACAGCATTTTGGGCATCAAGATGAACTCAAATGAAAATGATGCAATGGAATGAAATGATGTACTCTCTAAGATGAACATTTTGATATGCTATATGCCAAAAACGGAGTTACGGATACGGAGATACGACACGATGAACAGGAGCATATGGATCTGGGATTTTTAGGACTTAGAAGAAAAACCACCTCGAGATAAAAGTCAATGGTGCACGGAAGCCGAGGCGGTGGCGGATCTCGCCGGAGAAGACGACGATGGCGGCCGGCGAGGACGGGGTCGCCGGATCCGGCACTCTCGCGGCCGGATCTGGCCGGAGACGAGGCGGGGCGGCGGCGGCCGGTCGGAGGACGCCGGTCGGAGGGCGGCGGTGCGGTGGACGACGGGCGAGGCGGCGCGGTGCCGGCGTCAAGTGGCGGGGCGGCGATGGTGCGACGGCGGAGCTCACGACGGAGGCGGCGGGGCCGGCGAGCGCGGTCGGGCGGCGCCTCGGGCGGCCGGGCGACGGGCGGCTTCGGGCCGCAGGGGCCGGCGGGGAAGTGGTCACGGGGGCGCCACGTGGCAGCTCCCGGTTGGGGCGGCGGCGATGTCCGGCCCGGACGGACATGTCCGGCCGGCGCGGAGACGTTTTTTTAGGGTTAGGACGGGGGAGGATCCGGATTTTCGGGGAGAGACCTTTATATAGGCATAGAGGGAGCTAGGATAGTCCAAATGAGGTGCGGTTTTCGGCCACGCGATCGTGATCGAACGATCTAGAAGTTAGAGATGGTTTTGGTGGGTTTTGGGCCAAAATGGAGGGCTTTTGGGCTGCAACACACACGAGGCGTTTTCGGTCCCTCGGTTAACCGTTGGAGTATCAAACGAAGTCCAAATGATACGAAACTTGACAGACGGTCTACCGGTAGTAAACCAAGGCCGCTTGGCAAGTCTCGGTCCAATCTGGAAATGTTTAATCCCCACACACGAAAGAAAGGTAGAAATGACCACCGGAGGAGAACGAAGCGCCGGAATGCAAAACGGACAATGGAGAAAATGCTCGAATGCATGAGATGAACACGTATGCAAATGCAATGCACATGATGACATGATATGAGATGCATGACAACGATAACAACGCACGGAGACAAAGACCCAAACCCGAGAAAATAAAATAACTTAAAGCCGGAAACGGCAAGAGTTGGCGTACAAATTTGGTAAGTCATATCCGGGGTGTTACAACACTCCACCACTACGAAAGGATCTCGTCCCGAGATCTAGGACTGAAAGAACGTCGAGTATTCAGAACGGAGGTGATCCTCGCGTTCCCAGGTAGCTTCACGGTCGGAATGGTGTGACCACTTGACTTTGAGAAATTTGATTGACTTGTTGCGAGTCTTGCGTTCACTCTCTTCGAGAATAGCAACGGGGTGCTCACGATAGGAGAGATCTTCTTGGAGCTCAATGTCTTCGAAGTTGACGGTGCGGTCAGGAGTCTTGAAGCACTTTCGGAGCTGAGAGACATGGAACACGTCATGAACATTTGCAAAGTTTGAAGGAAGCTCAAGTTGATAGGCGAGATCGCCTCTCTTGCTGACAATCTTGAAAGGTCCCATGTATCTAGGGGCAAGCTTCCCTTTGATACCGAAGCGACGAGTACCTTTCATAGGAGAGACGCGGAGGTAAACATGATCTCCGATCTCGAAAGCCAAATCACGGTGCTTACTATCATAGTAGCTCTTCTGGCGGGATTGGGCTGCTTTGAGGTTATCATGAATGACTTTACACATTTCCTCTGCCTCTGTGATTAAGTCATTACCCAAAAGCTGACGTTCACCGGTTTCAGACCAGTTGAGAGGGGTACGGCACTTCCTGCCATACAGAATTTCAAATGGGGCCTTGCCCGAACTTGCTTGAAAACTGTTGTTGTAGGAGAATTCAGCATAAGGAAGACAATCCTCCCACTTCATGTCGAAGGAGATCACACAAGCCCTGAGCATATCTTCAAGAATCTGGTTGACACGCTCGACTTGACCGTTAGTTTGAGGATGGAAAGCTGTGCTAAAGCGGATGTTGGTGCCCATGGCCTTCTGAAAAGAATCCCAAAACTTGGAGGTAAAGATGCTGCCACGGTCTGAAGAGATGACTTGTGGAATACCGTGTAGTGAGACAATCCGAGAGGTATAGAGTTCCGCCAATTGAGCTGCAGTGATCGACTCTTTGATAGGCAGAAAGTGAGCCACTTTAATGAGTTTGTCAATGACAACGAATATAGCATCATTGCCATGCTTGGACTTTGGAAACCCAGTCACGAAGTCCATTTCAATGTGGTCAAACTTCCATTCTGGAATGGCAAGAGGTTGGAGGAGACCAGCTGGCCTTTGGTGTTCTGCCTTCACTCTTCTGCAGACATCACATTCATTCACGAATTGAGCAATCTCGCGCTTCATTCGAGTCCACCAATAAGCCAGCTTAAGGTCCTGATACATCTTCGTGCTCCCAGGGTGGATGGAGAGGAGAGAATTGTGAGCCTCGTTCATGATCACTTTACGAAGTTCACCTTTGGGTACAACAATAAGATCCTTGAAGAAGAGAGTATCCTTGTCATGAAGGCGGTAGCACTTGTACTTGGGTTGACTCTTGGCAATCCCAATCTTCACCTTTTTCACCATGGCATCAAGAAGCTGAGCTTGGCGAATCTGGTCTTCCAAGGTAGGAGAGACTTGAAGGTTGGCGAGGAAACCTTGAGGAACAACTTGCAGATTAAGTTTGCGGAAAGCTTCACAGAGCTTGGGTTGATAAGGCTTGAGAATCAGACTGTTGCAGTAAGCTTTTCTGCTCAATGCGTCAGCAATCACATTGGCCTTGCCTGGAGTATACTCGATACTCGGATTATACTCTTGAATCATTTCGACCCATCGAGTTTGCCTGAGGTTGATATTAGGCTGAGTGAAGATGTACTTGAGACTCTTGTGATCAGTGAAAATGTCCACTTTTCTTCCCAATAAGAGATGTCTCCAAGTCAAAAGAGCATGCACAACTGCCGCCAAATCGAGATCATGAGTGGGGTAGTTCTTCTCATTAGGCTTCAACTGGCGAGAGGTATAAGCAACAACTTTCTTCTCTTGCATCAACACTGCGCCAAGACCTTGGAGAGAGGCATCACAAAAGACCTCGTACGGTTTCGATTCATCAAGCGGAGTCAGAACTGGAGCAGTGATCAAATTCTATTTCAAAGTGTTGAAAGCAATGTCACACTCCGGAGACCAAACGTACTTGACATGCTTCTGGAGAAGATTAGAGAGAGGCTTCGCGATCTTAGAAAAGTTTTCAATGAATCTTCGGCAGTAGCTTGCGAGACCGAGGAAGCTACGGAGTTGCTTCACGTTCTGAGGAGGTTCCCAATTCACAATAGCAGACACCTTCTCAGGATTCACGGCAATGCCCTTGGCAGAGATGATATGACCAAGATAAAGAACCTCATTGAGCCAAAATTCGCACTTGGAGAACTTGGCGTAGAACTGGTGTTCCCTCAGCTTATCGAGCACCAAACGCAAGTGCTTGGCATGATCTTCCTTGTTCTTCGAGAAAACCAGAATGTCGTCGAGATAGACCAAAACGAAGTCATTGGTGTAGGCGTTGAAGATGAAGTTCATCATGCGAGAGAATGTCGGAGGAGCGTTGACAAGGCCAAAAGACATGACAGTGTATTCATATGAACCATAGCTTGTCCTGAAAGCTGTCTTGGGAATATCTTGCTCACGGATTCAAATCTGATGATAACCCATACGGAGATCAAGCTTGGAGAATACTTGGGCACCTTTGAGTTGTTCGAACAGCTCGTTGATGTTGGGAAGTGGGTATTTGTTCTTGATGGTCTTCTTGTTCAATGGACGGTAATCAACACAAAGTCGGTCCATTCCATCCTTCTTCTTCACAAAGAGAACACCACAACCCCACGGTGAAGAACTAGGCCGGATGAGACCCATTTTCTCTTGAATATCGAGTTGCTTCTTCAGCTCCTTCAACTCTTCAGGTCCGAGCTTGTAAGGACGCTTGCACACAGGTTCCGTACCGGGCTCAAGATCAATGACGAATTCAACTGGCCGGTGCGGAGGCATTCCTGGAAGCTCTTCTGGAAAGACGTCTTGATATTCGCAAACAACTAGAATTTGGGAGATAGCATCGAGTTCACCCTTCTCATTGAGAGAAAACAGACGGATAGTATCATCACGAGCGGCAAAGACAATTACATCCTCAGACAAATGAGTCAATTGAATCTGCCTGGCTGCACAATCAAGCTGAGCCTTGTGCTTAGAAAGCCAATCCATTCCGAGAATAAGATCAATATCCGAGTCACCAAGAACCATAGGAGAAGATAGAAACTTGTAGTCACCCAAGGTGATAGTAACATCCGGAGCAATGGAGTTAGCATGCATGCGCCTACCGGGAGAGACAACCGCTAATGGACTAGGCAAAATTTGCAAAGCCAAACCATGCTTAGATGAAAACGGTCTCGAGATGAAACAATGCGATGCACCCGTGTCAAAAAGAACTTTAGCTGGAATATCATTAACAGGAAGGTTACCCATGATGACATCTGATGAATCCTCTGCCTGAGCTGCATTCATCAAGTTGACCTTGGCGTGCTTGGGGTTATGTTTGACCATAGCTGTACTTGCCGATCTCATAGGAGGAGGAGGAGGAAGACGCCTCTAGTTGAAACACTTGTTGGCATAGTGACCCTTCTATTGGCACTTGTTGCACGTGACCTCTGAAAGCGGACGGTGACACGGAGCACTCGATCATGGAGCTTGAGACGAAGTCTTGTTCTGAAAGCCGGGGTTGGGTGGGAAGAACCACTGCCACCTTTGCTCTTCTGCTGATACGGCTGACGGAACGGAGGAGGAGGAAGCCAATACTTCTGCTGCTTGGCCACTTGAGTAGAGGAAGAAGAAGTAACATCTCTGACTCTCTTCTTGGAAGCATCACACATCAATTGAGCGGCCTCTTGCTTCAATGCCATGTTGTAGAACTCATCGTATCTCAAGGGCTCAAAGAGAACAAGAGCTAGCTGAATTTCTTCTCTGAGACCACCCCTGAACTGGTATATCATGCTCTTCTCATCAGGTACGTCCTGCTTGGCAAAGCGAGCGAGCTTCTGAAAGAACTTGTTGTAGTCATAGACAGACAAAGAGCCTTGCTTCAGGTTGCGGAATTCCTCACACTTTCTTTCAACCACGCTCTGAGGGATATGATGAGCTCGGAAATCTTGACGGAATTCATCCCAAGTAATAACACGTCCACCTCTGGAATCCTTGTACTGCTGGAACCATTCTGCGGCTTGATCTTTGAGTTGGAAGGAAGCGAACTTGACAAAGTCCTCAGGCCTGACGTTACTGCACTCGAAATGCTTGCACAGATCCACAAGCCAATCGTCAGCATCAGTTGCCTCAACACAATTGCTGAAAGTCTTTGGCCCGTTAGCAAGGAACTGGTTGAGTGTAGCAAAGTGATTCTGATTGTTGCCTTGGTTCCCTTGGTTGCCTTGATTGCGCTCTTGGAGAATTTGCATGATCAACTGTGTGTTTGCATTGGTTGCGGCCATCACAGCTTGCCATGCCTCCGGAGGAGGTGGAGGTGGTGGCGAGTCAGGATTCGGAGTCATGCGCGTTGGAGGAGCCATCCTGAAGAGGTTGACATCCATTAGCACATTGATAGACAAATATTGAAGCTGAATCCAACGGAATGAAAATTGCAACATATAGTCTTCACATCCGAACAAAATGAACGAATGCATTCCTCTTGAAATGGTCACATATCCATAATTGAGAAGCCACGTAGAATTAAGGTAGAGAAATAAATCAACAAGGTACGGATCAAGAACGAATAATCGGTAAGAAATCCCAATCTCAAACCAATATCCGTGGAAGAAGAACTAGAGCTACTTGAATTCCCACCTATGAAACTCGCGAACCTTTCCGGTTATGCAATTAGGTGTTGGGGATACAGGGGAAGCATAATATCTCACCCAAACTAGCAAATCCTACATCCAGCTGTATCCATCCTTCAACACATAACCAAGAAACCTTCGGAAACCATCTACCTCAACCTTCAAAAAGCATCCGTTATACAAGTTATGGCGATACTCCCGAACTCCCGCCCCAGTACTGGGTGGCGTCGAGGTTATCTCACCAACGAACTGCATAAAAGAGATTTTCGATGTCGGCGTACTAAACTCAGGTATTCCAGAACTGCAACGATAAAATTATGACGACAACGCCTCAGAGCTCAACTCCCCGGGACACTTCCACAATACCCCTGACAGGAGGCACCAAGACAATGTTCTCATCATAAAACCATCGGAACGATTCCAAGATACCCGCGTGATCCTAAATTTTTTTTTGTGAAATTTGAGAAGAGAAGAGTCAAAACTCTACGTCAGGATGCCTTACCAGAGCGATGAAGAGACTGGGAAGTAAAAAGAATTCCTAAACTCTCCGATATATAATTCCTAAATGACTCAAAACATTTTTCTAGACACAACTCGGCTGCTAAAAACGATCAAGCAATGGGGCTCCTAAGGTCGGGGAAGGCTCTGATTACCAACTTGTAACACCCTCGATGCGACTATATCTCCCACGTGTCGAGCCACGACTTAGAGGCATAATCGCATTGAAGGCATATGTCGCAAGTTAGGCAATCTTCACAACATCCCATGTAATATAAAACATAAAGGGGAGATAACATAGTTGGCTTACACTCGCCACGTCAATCAAGTACATAAATAACATTACATCATCCAAACACTCATGTCCCGACTACGGCGCCAAAATAAAAGATAACCCAACATGCGACACAGTCCCGATCACCCCCAACTGGGCACCACTACTGATCATCAGGAAAGGAAGCATAGTAACGTTGAGAGTCTTCGTCGAACTCCCACTTGAGCTCAAGCGCGTCTCCTGGAGCGGAATCATCAAGCCCTGCATCTGGTGTAATAGTAATCTGTGAGCCACAGGGACTCAGCAATCTCGCACCCTCGCGATCAAGACTATTTAAGCTTATAGGTAAGGCAAGGTAAATATGTGGAGCTGCAGCAAGCGACTAGCAAAATATGGTGGCTAACTTATTCGCAAAAGAGAGCGAGAAGAGGAGGCAAAGCGCGAGCGAGAAACTAGAGAGCAACCTGCACAAACATTACTCCAACACCGTGTCCACTTCCCGGACTCCGCCGAGAAGAGGCCATCACGGTAACACACACGGTTGATTAATTTTAATTAAGTTAAGGTTCAAGTTATCTACAACCGGACATTAACAATTCCCATCTGCCCATAACCGCGGGCACGGCTTTCAAAAGTTCAAATCCCTGCAGGGGAGTCCCAACTTAGCCCATGACAAGCTCTCATGGTCAACGAAGGAATAGACCTCCTCCCAAGACGTTCCGATCAGACTCGGTATCTCGGTTCTTCAAGACACTTCGACAGGTTAAAACAAGACCAGCAACACCGCCCGAATGTGCCGACAAATCCCGATAGGAGCTGCACATATCTCTTTCTCAGGGCACACTCAGATTGTCTTAGGTACGGGTAGGCCAGCCCAGAGTTGCCCCTGGTGGCCACCGGCAGCTGACAGGTGGACCAACACTCAGAGGAGCACTGGCCCGGGGGGATTTAAAATAAGATGGCCCTCGGGCTCCGGAAACCCAAGGGAAAAGAGGCTAGGTGGCAAATGGTAAAACCAAAGTTGGGCATTGCTGGAAAAGCTTTAATCAAGTCGAACTATCAAGGGGTTCCCATTATAACCCAACCGCGTAAGGAACGCAAAATTCAGGGAACATAACACCGATATGACGGAAACTAGGGCAGCAAGAGTGCAAAAAAACACTAGGCAAGAGGCCGAGCCTTCCACCCTTTACCAAGTGTATAGATGCATTAAAATAACATGGCAATATAATGATATCCCAACAAGTAAATATTGTCCCAACAAGGAACGGTCTCCAATCTTCACCTGCAACTGGCAACGCTATAAGAAGGGCTGAGCAAAGCGGTAACATAGCAAATCAACGGTTTGCTAGGACATGGTGGGTTAGAGGTTTGACATGGCAATTTGGGAGGCTTGAAAGCAAGTGGTAGGCATCGTAGCATTGGCAAAGCAAAAGAGCGAGCAATCTAGCATAGCAAAGATAGTAGTGATTTCGAGGGTATGACCATCTTGCCTGCACAGTTGTCAGAGTTGACTGGATCCTCGAAAGCAAACTCAACGGGCTCCTTGTTAGCGAACTCATCTCCCGGCTCTATCCAAACAAGACAAACAAGCAACAAGGACACAAATCAAGCACGTGCAACTCAAACAACATGATGCAAAGATGGTATGCTATGCGGGATGCGATGCGGGATGCATATGCAAGATGTGACAGGGAATGCATGAACCTGGCCTCAACTTGGGAATCCAAGTGTGCCACTGGAAAGATGAGATGAAATCGCTTGAAAACGATATAAAGAACGCCGGAATCGGAGTTACGGTTTGGAAATGGCAAGCGATTCAAATATGACACCGGTCTGCGATTTACAGCAAGTAGCCATCTAAATGCAATGAGATGAACATGCTAAAGCACCCAAACATGACAAAAAAATACATGGCAGGGATGCATTCAAGATGCTTAACAAAAGTCTATCACTGAGATACGGCCAAATCATCCATTAACAGGTTCAAACAAGCATGGCAAAAATGCATATGACAAACAGATTTCAGACTTGGTGAAATTAACACTTGTCTGGAATTTCAGATCAGGTAGCACACTTCGGAGTAACAAAACTAGATGTTACAGGACCTGAACATGGCAAAGTAAAACATGGCATGGAGCTACTCAAAGAGCTTAACAAAAGTCCCTTAGTGACCTTGAGCCAAAAGGGAACAGAAAATTCAATTGCAAGATAAAAGTCAACGGTGCACGGAAGCCGAGGCGGTGACGGATCTCGCCGGAGAAGACGACGATGGCGGCCGGCGAGGACGGGGTCACCGGATCCAGCACTCTTGCGGCCCGATCTGGCCGGAGACGAGGCGGGGAGGCGGCGGCCGGTCGGAGGACGGCGGTCGGAGGGCGGCGGTGCGGCGGACGATGGGTGAGGCGGCGCGGCGCCAGCGTCAAGTGGCGGGG
>NC_041390.1:490168035-490257799 GCF_002162155.2 Triticum dicoccoides | reverse complement strand
GCGACGGGCGGCTTCGGGCTGCGGGGGCCCCGGCTGGGCCGAGCGGGCCGGCGGGGAAGTGGTCACGGGGGCGCCACGTGGCAGCTCCTGGTTGGGGCGGCGGCGATGTCCGGCCCGGACGGACGTGTCCGACCGGCGCGGAGACGTTTTTTTAGGGTTAGGACGAGGGAGGATCCGGATTTTCGGGGAGAGACCTTTATATAGGCATAGAGGGAGCTAGGAGAGTCCAAATGAGGTGCGGTTTTCGGCCACGCGATCGTGATCGAACGATCTAGAAGATGGAGAGGGTTTTGGTGGGTTTTGGGCCAAAATGAAGTATCAGACGAAGTCCAAATGATACGAAACTTGACAGACGGTCTACCGGTAGTAAACCAAGGCTGCTTGGCAAGTCTCGGTCCAATCCGGAAATGTTTAATCCCCACACATGAAAGAAAGGTAGAAATGACCACCGGAGGAGAACGAAGCGCCGGAATGCAAAACGGACAACGGGGAAAATGCTCGAATGCATGAGATGAACACGTATGCAAATGCAATGCACATGATTACATGATATGAGATGCATGACAACGATAACAACGCACAGAGACAAAGACCCGAACCTGAGAAAATAAAATAACTTAAAGCCGGAAACGGCAAGAGTTGGAGTACAAATTTGGTAAGTCATATCTGGGGTGTTACACCAGGGCCTCCTCCGGCGCGCGTTCTTCCACGTCTTCAGCCATCTCCAGAACATTGATCCCCACTTCAACTTTGACGTAGCCATCGTCCCAGTGCCCGGGGCCATCCGGGACAACCTGGCGCGCTGGGTGGACGATAACATGGACGCTCTAGTCAGGGCCTTCACCAACGATGTGGCGGTGGTCGTGGCGGACGAAGGCGGCGTGTTTGATGACGGCGAAGACGATGCCGGCGACAGCGCCAGCAGTGGGTACGATAGCGATCCGGGCGATGTCGTGAGTGACATGTCCAATTGAGATCGTGCTCCTTCGCTTTAGCCTGCACATAAAGACTTGGACACGGCCTCTAGAGGTGTCAGAGTGTTTTGGAGGGGGATCCCCTCGTGTAAGTAAATTATTGTTATATTTTCTTTTCAGGCTAGACCTAAATGTGCTTCTGTAGGTGCACGAGCCCCTCAGCAGGCTCTGCTGCTGTAATTTACCATGTCCCAGCGGGCCTTGAACTAGTTTTGTGGTTGTCGACGCGCCTTGCTCCTGAGAGGGGTCCCCCGGGGGCTCGTGACGGTTAAATTTCCCGAGGAGCCTATTGGTTTGCCTGAGGGGGCCTCGCGAGGAGCGAGTGCTAGACCACGGTAGGGTGTGCGCGCAATGGCCCTGCGGCGATTGTGCTCTCGGTCCTGGGGGAGGTTGCCACCATCCGGGCCTGCCTGAGCACGGTCGTTGCGCAAATACCACGCCCAGTCCCCGCTCGCGAGGCGCTCACAGGGGAAGGGGCAGCAGGCGCAAGCCTCGAAACAGAGCAGACAACCAAAACGCAAGAAACTCACTCGAGCAAGAAGACTCCCCCCAACTTGACAACAAAAATGAGATTCCAAGTTCAGATCAAAAAAAGCGGCAAATCGAGCTACAGAAAAGGGGAATGAAAGCGAATGGCCGCATCAGGCACCTAGCTAGTCTTCTTGTCTTCCCACCAGCGCGGAGCTAAGTGCTTTCACTGGCTGTGAGCATAGTCATTGGTGGACAGTGTCGACGGCCAGTGCGGAGCATGCTGCTTCCACTAGGACGTGGGCGGGAGCCCTCGAAGCCCGAGGGCGGCACTCCGGAGACTCCGAGGCGTGTAAAACCCCACTCATTATTACATGAGAGTGTCACGAGCGTAAACCTTCACATGCGCGAGCCTTACTTCATATCGCTAGGCGAGGGCCCCACCCTGTGCCACCCCCGACCACCATTGGGATGTCCGGAAAGCAGGATGAGACCAAGGGGCAAGGGGATGCTGGCGGCGCCCTCGGTGACCACGGGCCCTCTATCGAGGGGGGGAGGCTCGCCAGCGCTTCCCCCGTCAGTGGACCTACCTCCGTGCAGCACCTCGCTCCATGTGGCGCGGGGGAGGGCTCGGCTCCCGGCCTCCCCCGCGTAACCCCCAGAGCACCACTCCTGCCGGGGGCAGGGCCACTACCCTGAGGTCTCTAACTGCTACTGCAGCCTGGTTCTCCTGAAGTTCAGGGTTAGCGTAATCTTGCTCATGAGATATCTGTTGTACCCCACTGTCATCATCGCTGAGGGGGTCGATGAAGCCTTTGGGCGGCTCTTGGAAGGCCCGCGCCCTAAGCCCTTCGGCCACCCATCCTGGTCCGGGGAACGGATCGGGGCCTTCCCCCGGTAGGTACTCCAGATTCACCTTGCGGGGCACGTAGGCATCCGCGGTCGCCTTGTCAGAACCGCCACCCAGGTGCCCCACGCCTTGAGCCGCCAGTCGCGGCGTTTGGCCCTGGTGGCCACTGTGTGGCATCCCGGCACGCCCTCGCGACGGGTCGCCAGTGCTCGTCCGTCCTAGCGATGGCGTGGTCAGGGTAGGGCGGCCCGTGAGGCCTGTGTTGGTGTCGTCGGATCCCCCTGATGCCCCTCCGCCATAGCCTAGGGTGTGGCCAAGGAGCAGAAAGGCGGAGTACCTTTACAAGAGGCGTCTAGTAGTTCAGTAACTCGATCCAGTAGTGCATCACGGCCGCTCTCCGCTAATCTACACCGCAGCAACTCCCGTGCCACGATGAGCGCGGCTCGCATGTTCTCCTACTCCCTTCGGGTGTGCGGTGTCGTTGCCGCAGCGTAACCTGAGGATAGCATGGGTGCACGTGTGCTTCGTGGTGCGAGGGCGGTGGGTGCCGGCCCCCACTGCCCGCGCTCGTGGGCATTGGGTGGCGCGTGGGCCGCCTGGAGCGCGGAGTTGAGGTCTTCTTGCGCGGATGGCGGCGCCCGGGCGGGCCGGGCCGCCTAGTGGTCGGCATGGGTCCATGGATCGTGAGACATCAGAGCCGTCGGGCGACGACAGGTCCATTGACGGAGAAGAAGCTTCGGTGCACCCCTACCTGGCGTGCCAAATGTCGGATCGTGGGTTCCGGCAAACCCTTGAGGTTCGAACACTAGGGTGCGCATGAAGTATTCCTCCTCTCTAGTTCGCTCGCTCGTCGATCCCACGGCCTAGCTCTACGAACCCAAGAAACATGAGACTCAGAGGTTTATACTGGTTCAGGCCACCGTTGTGGTGTAATACCCTACTCCAGTGTGGTGGTGGTGGATTGCCTCGGGGGCTAGGGATGAACTAGTACAATGGATGAACTGCCTCCTGAGGAGAGGTGTTCTTGAGCTTGATGAGCTGGTGTGTGTGAGGTTGGTCTGAATGATCCGTCCCTTGCTACGGTGGTGGCTAGCCCTATTTATAGAGGCCTTGGCCCTCTTTCCAAATGTTAGGCGGGAAGGGATCCAACAATGGCCAAGTATGAAGGGGGACAACTAGTACAAGCTATCCTGACAAAAGGTGGTCTTCGCCTGCCAAAGACTCTGGTGGTGACGCTATCGTCGGCTCCGTGGTGACCTCCGTCCTGCCGTCCTACTCGCCTTGGTCTTGTTGCACTGATTAGAAAACCTTTGCCTGATGCCTCGGGATTCCTCGCCTGTGCACGCCTCTTTAGCACCAAAGAGGAAACTGGTACACTGTGCCCGCTGGCGCCGTCTTGGCCTTGGTCTTCATGGCTCACGTCACGTGAACCTCGCGAGGTGCCCCTTGCATAGATATCTCCGCTCCTCGGGAGCCAGCCTAGTGAGGCCGCCCCAGGGAGGTCTTGGCGTCGCCAGCCTCGCGAGGGTCTTGAGTTGCAACTACATATGATGGGCCGTACCAGACCGCTGGTGGAGCCACGCCGTGGGCCCTAGGCAGGAAAGTATGGGTACCCCCATTCCCAGGACACCGACAATAACATGGTATCCCGCTAGCCCTTTCTGAGATCGCAAAACATGAATGCATAACACCTCTGAAGTTCAAGCAATGACTAAACATTGTAATTCATGGTAAAAGAGATCCAGTCATGTCACACTCAACATTAACTATACTCAATGGATAAGAATGACAATAGTGCTCTCCAACTGGTGCTAGAATGAGAGGGTGATGACTCACCAATAAAAGTAAAATAACATAAAAAGTAAATGGATAGGCCCTTCGCAGAGGGAAGCAGGGATTTGCAGAGGTGCCAGAGCTCAAAGCTTAAAACATATGTGAATATAATTTTGGGAGGTATGCCTTTCCTATCAACGTCACGACCGAGATTTTTCAATATCTTCCATGCTAAACACATTAGCAGCGGTTCCCAAGAGGAAAGGTAAAGTTTACCCCCCCCCCCCTAGCCAACAAACACAAGCCATGGCTAACCGAATCCTCGGGTGCCCTCCATACCAACAACTTTTCGGGGGAGTTTGTTTCATTATTTTGCAATTTGATCATGGGACCGGGCATCCCAAATAACAGCCCCTCTCGTGCAAGGACAAGTGAATAAACACTCATCATGAGAATAATCCGCTTAGCATGGAATATACTAACCGCTCCCTGTCGCTCCATGAGCGGTACGGGCACACAAAACAGATGCTTATTTGAATGTTTAGAGGTGGCACATGCAAATTTACTTGGAACGATAGAGTAATACCGCCATATAGGTAGATATAGTGGACTCATCTTGAACAACTTTTGGGTTTAAGGGTTTGGATGCACAAGCAGTATTCCCGCTTAGTACAAGCAAAGGCTAGCAAATAGATTGAGAAGCGACCAACTAGAGAGCAAAAACGGTCATAAACATGCATTGAGAATAATTAACATTGAATACGAGCATGAGTAAGATATCAAACACCATGAACATAAATATCGGGGAGGCTATGTTGGTTTCGAATCAACTACATGCGTGAACATGTGCCAAGTCAAGCCACTTGATTGAATCATTCAGAGGGAGATACCATACTAACATACTACATCATAACTATTTTAAGGCATGTTGACACTCAAGATAAATCATTATCCACTCCTAGCTATTTAAGCATGGCATGAGCAACTATAATCTCTAATTGTCATCACAAACATGTTTACTCATAATAAACTGAATCAAGAACGATGAGGTAAACATATTTACAAAAACAAAAACAAGAGGAGTTCATACCAACTTTTCCTCACCTGAATCACTTCATCAAATAATCGTCATTATTGCCTTTCACTTGCATGACCGAATGATATGAAAACAATAATAGTGCAAGTGTGTCGTGGACTAAGCTGAGACCTGCAAACATTTTATTCAAAGGAGAAGACAAGGTAATATGGGCTCCTTGTTAGATCAACAGTAATGCATATGAGAGCCACTCAATAATTTCATCGTGGTCTTCTCCTTACGACCAGTCAAAGAAAAGAAAAGAATTTCAAAGAAACACACTAAAATATTTTTGGAGTTTTTTTATTTTTCTGAAGAAAGAAAATTAATGAAGGAAAGAAAACAAAAATGAGAAAAACTATTTACACGGGAAAGCTCCCAACAAGTAATAAGAAGAACGAGAAATCTTTTTGGGTTTTCTTTTTAATAGTACAATCTACTAAACAATAAAGAAAAACCAAAAAGAAGCGAGAAATATTTTTGGATTTTCAAAGTTTTTCAAAAGAAAAGAAGAAAGCAGAAAATAAACTAACATGGATAGACAATGAAAAAGGATGAACACCAACAACTGGAATGAAATGTGGGAACATGAATGTAATGTCGGTGAGAAATACGTACTCCCCCAAGCTTAGGCTTTTGGCCTAAGTTGGTCTACAGCCACGAGTCGAAGTATCCCTCTCCAGGATAGTACCGAGGCTCATAGGGGTTCCATTGATAAAGGGATCCTGCGAATCCCACTGGTAAATAGGCTCTGCGGCCGCCTCAGGAGTAGGTGTTGGCTCTGGCTCGACCACTTGGGGTGGCACCAAGCCCCAATAATCATAAATGTTAGCGGACATAATAGTGTACCTGACTAAAGAAAGATCGAAGAAAAAAGGTGCAGACATGGTAATAGTCTCACGAGTACCCTGACTAATAACAAAGTTATAGCGAAACCGCGGCTCACCACTGTTAATAAATTCATGTCCAACCATGCTAGCAAAATCTGTAAAGAGTATGGCGCCGAATAACAAGGTAAGGTGAGCTGAGTGATCCACTCTCCCACCGTCCAGTCAAAAACCTCGCGAGAAATAATGAGTAATAGCATAAAATAGGAAAAATGTAAACTAGCAACTCTAGCCTCAGAAACTCCTCTTGTCTCCCCCATAGTAACTTCAGATAAAAAAACACAACGTCACGGGGGTGTGGCTCTATAGGGCTGCCCTCGACTAGAATCAAACAAGCCTCACAAAACTCATCAAGTGTCATCTCTCTAGGAACATCATATAAGTTGAATGTAATAGTAGGTGGTTTTGTCCTATAGTGGAAACGAAAACTTTGCACAAAGGTATTCATGAGGAGAAGGTACCGGTCGCACTTATCTTCGAGGAAGGGAAGGATACCGACATTGTTCGCCACGGCCATTGCACGGCCGCACTTCAGTTGCACGAGGAAGGTGATATTTGGGCTTCGGAGCCTCCTCAGGATTCCGGCTCGAAGATCCTCTTAACCCCCACTTGAGCATTTTCTTTTTCTGGACATTAATTACCTTACTTTTTGAGCTTGCTCAGTTTTGCCCTTACTTTTTGAGCTTGCTCAGTTTTGCATTTTTCTGAGTTCGTATCATCTTGTTAAGAATATTCTAACTACTTTGACCATTATTAGGAAACTTCATAACAAGTTGATACGAACTCAGAAATATGCAAATAAGATATCAGGATGTTTAGAAAACATCACCTACATTTGCATGTAATTTTTATTCATGAAAAAAATATTGTTTATACCTTTTTATTTTTAATAATGTTAATAACATTAATTACCTTAGGTAGTTTAAAGGGTGCTTTTGTCCTGAATGCAAATGATATGCACATAAAGGTAATGTTTATCTGAACATTTTGATATCTTATTAGCATTTTTTTGAGTTCATATGAATTAGTTATGAATTTTCAAAGTTTTGGTCAAACGGTTAAAGGGCATTCGAGGGTCCTCGATAGAAAAAGTAAGGGCAAAACTAAGCAAGCTCGAAAAGTAAGGGCAAAACCCGTGGGTAGGAACCAACTAGGGGTAAAAATGCAATTGTCCCAAAATTGGAGGAGTCACCACAATAGGAAAAAATTACTATGTATAAAGCACTAGAACAAAAACTAATTGGACCATTGGAGGTGTCACATACCGAAGAAAAATCTCCCAAAACAGTTTCGGAAATAGAGTTCCGAGCAAGGAGATCGAAAATTGCAGTCAAAGGAGCAAGAACACGGGTTTGAGCAAACTAGTGAATTTTTCTAGAGGAAGAAGGGAGTAGGTGGCTGGGCTAAGTGGGTGGGTCCCTATGGCATCCACAAGCCCACTAGGCACACCCTATGAGCTTGTGGCTCACAGGTGCACCCCCCTAGGGTGTGTTCTATGCGTAATTTTTAAAATATTCTACATAAAATCATACTAAATTTCCAGGGCATTCCAAGAACTTTTATTTTCAGGTCATTTTTTATTGCACAAAAAATTCAGAAGACACGATAATCATGGCATTTCTACTTTATTAACTTTAAATAGCAGAGAGTTTATAAATAGTGGGTACAGTAGGTCGTGCTTTCTAAATTCATTGATCACATGCCCATAAAAAGAATCCATTAATAAAGTTGATCAAGTCTTATTAACAAACCATTTTCGAATGACATGAAACCGAAGAATCTTCGTATAACACTAAGTTACCTCAACAGGGATATGCATCTCCCCTATAGTAATAGTTTCATATTCCTTTTTGATGGAAGGAATAGGGAGTTGAAAACTTCCAATAGTAATTGTCGGAGATTTTTCAATAACATTGATACCATTCACTTGAAATTGTTTCTTCAAAAAGTGTACGATATGCTCACTACCATTAATATGAAAAGTGACCTTGCTTTTGTTGCAATCAATAATAGCTCCTGCAGTATTCAAAAAGTGTCTACCAAGGATAATTGACATATTGTCGTCCTCGGACATATCAAGTATAACAAAGTCTGTTAAGATAGTAACATTTGCAACTACAACAGGCACATCCTCACAAATTCCAATAGGTATAGCAGGAGATTTGTCAGCCATATGCAAAGATATTTTAGTAGGTGTGAGTTTATTCAAATCAAGTCTTCTATATAAAGAGAAAGGCATAACACTAACACCGGCTCCTAAGTCACATCGAGCAGTTTTGACATAGTTTTGTTTAATGGAGCATGTTATAGTGGGTATTCCTGGATCTCCTAGTTTCTTAGGTATTCCATCCTTAAAAGAATAATTTGCAAGCATAGTGGAAATTTTGGCTTCAGGTATCTTTCTTTTATTAGTGAAATATCTTTCATATATTTTGCATATGGCACCATCTTTAAAATATCAGTTAAATGAGTATGCAAAAAGACTAGCCTAAGCATTTTAGCAAAGCGTTCAAATTCTTCTCCATCCTTATTCTTAGATGATTTAGTTGGGAAAGGCATGGATTTCTGAACCCATGGTTCTCTTTCCTTACCGTGTTTTCTAGCAAAGAAATCTCTTTTATCACATCTCTTATTTTTAGGAGGTGGGTTATCAAGATCAACGGCATGTTCTATTTCAACATCATTATCAGGTTCTTTATCATTGTCTGGTTGAGAATCTACAGGAACATCATCATTATATTTATCATTGTCACTAGGTGAATGTTCATTACCAGATTGTGTCTCAGCTAGAAATAGAAACATCATTACTATTCCCAGAAGGTTTTCCTACCTCAGGTTCACTAGAAGCATGCAAAGTCCTATCATTTTTCTATTTCCTTTTCTTCTTAGATGGACTAGGTACATTAATATTAATTCTCTGGGAATCTTGCTCAATTCTTTTAGGATGACCTTCAGGATACAGAGGTTCCTAAGTCAATCTCCCTCCTCTACTCGTTACTCTAACATCATGATCTTTCATATTACTACTCATCTCATTAAGTCATTCATTTTGAGACTTAGCAACTTGTCCTAACTAGGTTTGAACCATGGAAGCATGCTTTCCTAGACCTTTAACATCATTAGCAATTCTAAACATCAACTCACTCAAACGATCAATCATGAAAGCATTGCGCTTCAATTGTTTCATAACATATGCATTAAATTGGTCTTGCTTAACAATGTAATTATCAAATTCATCCAAGCATTGACTAGCAGATTTATTATAAGGAATATCACCTTTATCAAATATCATAATAGAATTTACCTCTACTACCTATGTCGGGGTATCAAGTCCATGTATTTCTTCAATAGGTGGTAAATTCTTAACATCTTCTGCTTTAATACCTTTTTTGTTCATAGATTTCTTTGCCTCTTGCATATCTTCAGGACCGAGGAATAGAATACCTCTCTTCTTCGGAGTGGGTTTAGCTGGTGGTTCAGGAAGTGTCCAATCATTATCATTTCTCAATATATTGTTCAATAGTTCTTCAACCTGCTCAACAGTTCTTTCCCTAAAAACACAACCAACACAACTATCTAGGTAGTCCCTAGAAGCATCCATTAGTCCATTATAAAATATATCAAGTATTTCATCTTAAGAGGATGATCGGGCAAAGCATTAAGTAACTGAAGAAGCCCCCCCCAAGCTTGAGGGAGATTCTCTTCTTCAATTTGCACAAAGTTAAATAATTCTTGTAATGTAGCTTATTTCTTATGAGCAGGAAAATATTTTCCAGAGAAGTAATATATCATATCCTGGGGGCTACGCACACAACCAGGAGCAAGAGTATTAAACCATATCTTAGCATCACCCTTTAACAAGAAATGAAACAATTTAAGAATATAGTAGTAGCGGATCTTTTCCTCATGAGCAAAAAGGGTGGATATATCATTTAATAGTAAGGTGTCCCACAACAGTTTCATTTTCATAGCCGTGAAAAGGATCAGATTCAACCAAAGTAATTAACTCAGGATCGACAAAGAATTCATAATCCTTATTGGTCACAATGATAGGTTAAGTAGCAAACTTAGGATCATATTTCATTCTGGCATTCACATATTTTTCTTTCAACTTACATAGTAGTTGATTAACATCTTCCCTATCGCTACAAGCAAGAAATTCTCTAGCTATCTCCCAATCCATAACATAACCTTTAGTTACCTTATGCAATTCAATTCTAGCAGAGCTAGGTCTACTAGGTGCATCATCTGTTTCAACAATTTCATTAATTTCAGCATTCTCAAATTCTTTAGCTTTAGCAAGTTGTTCATCAAGAAATTCACCTGGTGGCACAATATCATCAAGCATAGTACTAGCATCATCAATAACACCATTCATAGCAGACGTAGCATGATCAATTACTTGCAACATAACAGAATTAATAGCAGGTGGTGGTGTCGCAAGCCTACTCAAAACAGAAGGTGAATCAAGTGCAGAGCTAGATGGCAGTTCCTTACCTCCCCCTGTCTTAGAGGGAACGATCTTGGTTCTGGTATCTTTCAGATTCTTCATAGTGATCGATAGATATAAATCCCAAGTGACTCAACAAATAAAGCTATGCTCCCGGCAACAGTGCCAAAAAAGGTCTTATAAGTGCATCAAGTGCCCCCTTGGTGGTTTTGGAGTATTGAAGACAAATAGGTTGAGGAACTAATGAGTTTGTGAGTATACACAGGAGACAGAGTCCCAGAAGATTTGGTTTAACACATGGAAAACAATCCCTACAAATATATCTCTTAAAGTGAAGAATTTGGTGATGAAATTGGTACGACCTTTGAAGAAATTGATGTGAAGACTTTGAAGCTTGAAGACTTTGTTTTCATAGTTTCTTTTCTTCTTCTTTGAGTCATAGAAAAACTGTATTGTTAAAGAGGGTCTAGGTGAAACATATTTCACATTTCCAAAGTGATGCTCAAACCTACTCAAACCCATACACAAAAGCCACTTTGAGTGAAGCCTTTGGAAATCTCTAGTACATCTGACGCATTTGCTAGCGATAGTGACGAGGTTCATCTGGTCGCTAAAGAATTTGGTCACACTGAGGAGTTAGGAGTTCGCTAGTGCATTCTGCCTAAAAGTGAGGATATTGAGTGCCCCGACGAATTTAAGAGTTCAAATTCTGACCATTGTTGCGTCATGTGCCAGCTGTCGAGTGAATCCTTATCCTGACAATGGTCTGATAAGAGAATGGCAGTTATGACATTCCATGTTGGGTTTCCCTTGGATATAAATAACAGCCCCCACAACTACTAGCTGGTTGGCTGCTCCGAGAGAACTTGATGCTTGTCATAAGAGAGCAACCCATCCTCCGACAATTTTGAGAGAATCCTAAGTGAGGAAAAACCTCGAGCCAAAGTGATTGAGTATCACTGAAGAGATTGATCCGTGTGATCCAACGCCTATTACCTTTAAAGATTGTCATTCTTCTAGACGGTTAGGCGCCAAGTTCTGAGTAAACTAAGAGTCATTATGGTGTGCCGGTGAACAAGTCTGTGAAGGTTTTGGAAGTCTACATTAAAGACTTACCATGAGTGCGTGGGCGAGTAATAAGTGACCTTAGCTCAAGAGGAATACGATGAGGACAGTGTGTCCTCTGAGTTGCGACTCAGCCGCCTCAACCAGACGTAATTTTGATGCAGCAACTGGAACTGTTCTACCAAATTCCATTGTCTTCATCGAGCCAACCTGGTTTCAAATTTCTCAACCCTCCCTTACTTTATTCCACTGCTGAAGAATTTGTGATATGTGCTCTGAAGAATTTCATGAAGCCATCTTTCATTTCCTCAGTTCATTTTCTTCATGCATGTATGAATGTATGATTGCATGTTCTTCACTCTTACGTATCCTGATTGCATGTACTCTGATTCAGTGACGACTTTGTTTCCCTTGTGTTTCTATTTTCTTCACTCTGATCTTCGTCAAATTCTTTAGAGTTTGACGAATTTCTAAAAATCTCCCATTCACCCCCTCTGGGAGTAAACTTGTGCTTTCAATTAGTATCAGAGCAAGGTAGTCCCTTGTTCGGTGTGATTTCCGTTTAACCACCTAGAGTTTTAGTTATGTAGACCACAGGTATGAAGAAGGTGTCTGTTGCATGTCCCATCTTTGATGGTCATGACTATGCCAAGTGGAAGGCTTTGATGAGGAAACATCTCCTATCCATGAACAATGAGCTGTGGACCATCACTAAGATAGGATTGACCGACCTTTGCAAGATGGTTAATGCTGAGGATATTCACAAGTACACTCAGTTGGATATGTGAGCAAGGGCTATCATCTGCTCTAGCCTATCCACAAAAGAGTTCAGGCTCATCATGCATCTCGCCAATGCAAAGCTCATTTGCGACAGGATCTCTGACCTCTATGAAGGGCACCGCACATGTTAGGATCCCTGGTTCCTCGAGTTCATGGACTCTCTCAAGACAATGACTTCCGCTCAAGACTCATCATCTTCGGCATCGTGTGCCTCATGGCCAAAGGCGTCAAGGTACACAAACAGCCTTCATCTTCTTCAAGTGAAGGTGAATCTGATGAAAATATGACTCCTAGCTACTCCAAACTTGCTAAAATTGTTGCTAAACAATAAACTGCTCTAGAAAGGATTCACAAGTCATTAGATAAAAGTGATGATTTGTTAAACGATGAAATGGAACATTCTCAAATTCTGACTGAAGACCTTGAACGTCTACAGTCAAAATGTGACAAACTTGAAAGTCGTCATGTGGCCCTCTCAGTTGCACATGACAAGTTGTCCTATGAATTTCTTCAAAGGAAGCAAGAGCTCGATAAGCTGAGAGCATCTCATGATGATCTTCAAAAAGACAGGATTCTTTGCTCGCTCAACAGATCAGCGCTTCTCAAGAAGAATTTGTTGGTCCATGCTTAAAATGCCTTGAACGTGATAATGCAAATTCTTCAGCTGAATGTTCAAATGCTTCAACTGCTTCTATATCTCCAACTGTCTATGTGGTTTCAATTCCCTCATCTGAGGAAACCACAAGTGTCACTGACAAAAATGCATGTCTGAAGGAATTGTACATCACATGCATGTACAAAAGTCTTAAAGGACACCAAACTATTTGTGATGTGCACAAGAAGCAGATTCTTAACAGGAACCCTAGGAAAGAGGGTATTGCTTTTGAAAGAAAGATGAATGCATATGGTTCTTATTGGAAACCTGAGCAGTATTGAGAGAGTCCTAGATTAGGGGGTCTCCAGACAGCCGGACTATATCCTTTGGCCGGAATGTTGGACTATGAAGATACAAGATTGAAGACTTCGTCCTGTGTTCGGATGGGACTTTCCTTGGCATGGAAGGCAAGCTTGGCAATACGGATATGTAGATCTCCTCCCTTGTAACCGACTCTGTGTAACCCTAGCCCCCTCCCGTGTCTATATAAACCAGAGGGTTTAGTCCATAGGACGACAAACAATCATACCATATTCTAGCTTCTAGGGTTTAGCCTCTATGATCTCGTGGTAGATCAACTCTTGTAATACTCATATCATCAAGATCAATCAAGCAGGACGTAGGGTATTACCTCCATCGAGAGGGCCCGAACCTGGGTAAACATCGTGTCCCCTGCCTCCTGTTACCATCCGCCTTAGACGCACAGTTTGGGACCCCCTACCTGAGATCCGCCGGTTTTAACACCGACATTGGTGCTTTCATTGAGAGTTCCACTGTGCCGTCGCCGTAAGGCTCGAGGGCCCCTTCGATCATCGGTAACGATGCGGTCCAGGGTGAGGTTTTCCTCCCCGGACAGATCTTCGTATTCGGCGGCTTCGCACCACGAGCCAATTCACTTGGCCGTCTAGAGCAGATCGAGAGCTACGCCCCTGACCATCAGGTCAGGTTCGGAAACTTAAACTACACTGCCGACATCCGCGGAGACTTACTCTTTGACGGATTCGAGCCCATGTCAGGTGCGCCGCACAATCACGATGAGCATGACGTAACTCTGCCGTCGGACAATGTTCGGGATATCGTATCTGCAACTACTCCGGCATTCAATCTGGAGCAAATTGCGCCATCCGAGGATGGAGGGATAGACCCCTACATGGAGGCCGCACTCTTAGTGGTGATGGAGCCGGATACTGACTTCACCCCTTACGAGAGCCATGTTGCCGAACCACTGGATTCGTCTCCGGCCACGGACTCCGAACCGCATACATCCGTGCCTATCGAATCTGATTGGGCACCGATCATGGAGTTCACCTCCGCAGATATCTTTCAGCACTCGCCTTTCGGCGATGTGCTAAATTAATTAAGGTCTCTCTCCTTGTCAGGAGAACCTTGGCTGAACTATGTCCGGCTAGAATGGGATGCGGACGACGAAGAAATTTGCTGCCCACCCACCACCCACTTAGTAGCCATTGTCGATGATCTAACCGACATGCTTGACTTCGACCCTGAGGACATCAACGGTATGGACGACGATGCAGGAGACGAACAGGAACCACCGCCCACAGGGCGCTGGACCGCCACCTCATCTTATGATATATACATGGTGGACACCCCCAAAGAAGGCAATGACGACGAGACAGCGGAGGATGGCCCCTCCAAGAAGCAACCCAAGCGCTAACGTCAGCGGCGCTGCTCTAAGTCCCGCCATAGAAAAAGTAGTGATACCGGCACAAGAGATAATAACACTCCGGATAGTGCCGAAGACAACCACAATCCCCTCCAGCACGATGTAGAGCGGGAGAGTGAACAAGCTAGCCCTCCAGAGTAGGCAGCAGATGGAGAATCGGAGGAGGACAATTACATACCTCTCTCCGAAGATGAGGTGATCCTCGACGACGAAGAATTTATCGTGCCTGAGGATCCCATCGAGCAGGAGCGCTTCAAGCGCCGGCTTATGGCCATAGCAAATATGTGACGCCCCAAGACCGGAGCTTCAGTTGCCTTTCTTGTTTTCCGAGATTTCTTCGTGTGATTTGTTTGGTTCGTTGCTTTCTTCTTTTCATCTTTTGCATTGCATCATGTCATCATGACTTTTTTTCTCAACAATCAAATCGTATGGGTCTTCGATCCATTTAAATTGAGGGAACTCACATGGTGGTTTCTCTTTAAAACATACCCTCCCGATATTTAGGGAACTATAATAAATATTATAACACACTTGCAAAATAATTCCATGTATTTTATACTTCAAGTTTGGTCCCCAAACTTTGCCAATAATTTCTTTCACCGCTTTCCCGTTCTCCACAAAAATTCCGAACATTTTTGGACTCTCCAAAAAAGTTTTCTTAATTCAAACTCATTTGAATCACATTCAAATGTGCTCGAATGTAATCCTTCCAAACGGTGCCAAATGTATTTTTCTTGGATCAAGCTCCTTTGTACGAGTCTAAGAAAATTGGCGCCCTACACAAATTCTTCTCCTATATCTCTCTTCATTTCTTATTTCTCAGTTTATTTGTTAAATCAGGAAATAAAGAAGTAATTAAGAAGAGGGAGGGAGAGAGCCCAGCCTGGCCACTTGGGCCTCCTGCGGCCCATTTGGCCCAAGGCTTCTCGCAGCCCAACCAGCGCTAACCCTAGATGGCCCGAGGCCCAGCCAACCTCCCTCTCCCTCTCATCCTCCCGATCCCATCTTCCTCGAGCGCCGCCACCAGTCTTCCCGAACCCCCTCGCTCCCTTCCTCCCTTCACCAGCGCCTCCTCACCATCTCCCTCGATCCCGGCCTGATCCCATCTTCCTCTCGCTCTCATCTTCTCGATCCCTCCAGGCCGCCGCCACCCACACACACCCGGAGGAGTCCCGCTTGGTCCCCTCGTCCTCCTCCCGCAGCCGTGCCCGAACCTCCATGGCATCGCCACCCTATTGATCCGGCGAGGACGTGCCTCCCCTCCAGCCGCGACACCCTCTCCATCGTGCCATCCCTACCTCCCAGAGCCGTCGCCCTGCCCTGCCAGGGACCTCGTCGTGGCTGCTTCGTCCCCGCGCCACCCAATGACCCCGTCGTCACTCCGACCGGTGAGTCCAGGCCGCCGAGCTCTTCGTCTTGCTGCTACTCCGCCATTGACCTCCTGTTGCTGCAGGACCATCCCCACCGGGCGCTGTGGGCGTGCTGTTTCTTCTCTCTCAAGATCGAAAGGACGCTAGTTACACAAAACACCAAGTACCACGACGGTCCTCCAAGAGTTTGGGTTCGACAAGTTCGATGATGCTATTGTACAACTACATTACCGAGACCGGCAAGACCGACTGAACGAAACCGCCAAGTACCTCTATGAACGGATGCGTCAAGGTCGCCTTGGAAATCGCCAAGTACACCACCGACAGGATCACACGGATGCTCGAACGAGTGCTGAACGAAACGCCAAGTACCACGACGACCATCGGCATGTACCCCTACACCGCATCGGAACGCCGAGTTCCTCTTTGGATGTGTGTACGACTATCAGGGCCAAAAGACCCGTACACCATTATCGTCTCCAAAGAACCGTGTAACGGAACCGTCAAGTTCGACTACGACTCGTGTACGGCTACGCGGGATTCCTCAGACGCCAAGTTCAACGATGCATCAAGTTCCTCGCTGTGACCCTGAACATCTACGGAAACCCATGCAACGATAGACATGTACCACTACTGCCGCCCGTACTTCTACAGAACGTGTACCACAACCATCGCCGAAGACCGGTGAACGACTAACGATGACCCTTCAAGTTCGTCCACGATTGCTATGTGCCACTACCATCTACGTGAACCACTACTTCCACTACGGCATGAGTACAACTACTACCACTACGAACATGGCAAGAACGTCTACTTCCGCTACGAACTTGATCCGTTTCAAAAAGTCTCGCCTCAAAGGTATAACCCCGAGACGACGCCCGTGAACGAATGAATGCATGTTGGATAAGATGCCCCCTTTGTCTGCACCATGTCCGTATTGTCACTCGTTTCCATGCCACTAACCCGTGGGAACCCAGTAGTCGGGAGGACCCCACCATCTTGCTCAACTCGCTCACGCCCCATCTTTTTCACCGGCATCTCAATCGAGTTACCGGAACCGGAACGTTGCCGTGGCACTGTTTTGTTATCGTCGCTGTGGCACCCTTTCTTTCCACCACGGTGACAAATGCTTAATAATGCTCATGTCAAATTTTTCATAAAATTGCATAAACTTGCACATGTCATCCGCATCATGATAACAACTTCAAGAATGTTTAAATTGTTGTTGCACCAAATTGATAAATGCATATGAGGTTTTACCGGAATTGTTGCTTGTTGTTCCGGCCTCATGTAAACTTGCCTAGATAGGTAGTTTTACTATGCTCCACCTTTTTCCGTGTTTAACAACATTTAATATTGATGGGTACCTAAACGAGAGAGAACTAAATAAGCCACGTGGTGTTTCATCAATATGCAACTCGTTGCACCTTGAGCTCCACTTAATTTGTAGGATTGCTTGTGCACTTTGCCATGCCATGCATATTTAAACCAGACATGCATCATACTTGTTTGCGCATCGTGCCATGCTTATGTGATGATTGTTTACTATGTTGCTTGCTTCTTTCTGGGTTGCCTCTATCGTTAGCTTCGGTTTCATTCCGGAGTTGTGAGGATCCATTCGGCTACGTCCGTTTGTCTTCTTCATGGACTTGTTCTTCTTCCTTGCGGGATCTCAGGCAAGATGACCATACCCTCGAAATCACTTCTATCTTTGCTTGCTAGTTGCTCGCTCTTTTGCTATGCCGCGATACCTACCACTTGCTATATCATGCCTCCCATATTGCCATGTCAAGCCTCTAACCCATCTTTCCTAGCAAACCGTTGTTTGGCTATGTTACCGCTTTTGCTTAGCCCCTCTTATAGCATTGTTAGTTGTAGGCAAAGCTGGAGTTTGTTCCATGTTGGAACCTGGTTATTGTTGGGATATCACAATATCTCTTATTTAATCAATGCATCTATATACTTGGTAAAGGGTGGAAGGCTCGGCCTTATGCCTGGTGTTTTGTTCCACTCTTGCCACCCTAGTTTCCGTCATCTCGGTGTTATGTTCCTTGATTTTGCGTTCCTTACACGGTTGGGTTATAATGGGAACCCCTTGACAGTTCGCCTTGAATAAACCTCCTCCAGCAAGGCCCAACCTTGGTTTTACTTTTGCACTAACAACCTAGCCTTTTTCCCTTGGGTTTCCGGAGCCCGAGGGTCATGTTTATTTTAACCCCCCCCCCCCCGGGGCCATTGCTTCTCTAAGTGTTGGTCCAACCTGAGCGATGTCCGGCGCCCCATGGGCAACCAGGGTCTATGCCAACCCGACGTCTGGCTCATCCGGTGTGCCCTGAGAACGAGATATGTGCAGATCCTATCGGGATTTGTCGGCACATCCGGGCGGCTTTGCTGGTCTTGTTTTACCATTGTCGAAATGTCTTGTAACCGGGATTCTGAGTCTGATCGGGTCTTCCTGGGAGAAGGAATATCCTTCGTTGACCGTGAGAGCTTGTGATGGGCAAAGTTGGGACACCCTTGCAGGGTTTTGAACTTTCGAAAGCCGTGCCCGCGGTTATGGTCAGATGGGAATTTGTTAATGTCCGGTTGTAGAAAACCTGACACTTAACTTAATTATAATGAATCAACAGCGTGTGTAGCCGTGATGGTCTCTTTTCGGCGGAGTCCGGGAAGAGAACACGGTTTCGTGTTATGCTTGAACGTAAGTAGTTTAGGATCACTTCTTGATAATGATAGCTTATTGACCGTGCCTTGCTTCTCTTCTCGCTCTCATTTGCGTAAGTTAGCCACTATATATGCTAGTGCTTGCTGCAGTGTAACGCCCCGAGACCGATGTGCCAGTTGTCGTCCAGTTATTCACCGTCGTTGCCTTGTCATTTGCTTGCGTGTTGCATTGCATCATGTCATCATGCCATCATCTCATAAATCTTTTGCAACTCAACTAAATAAATGGCATGGATCTTTGATCCATTTAAATCGAGGGAACTCACATGGTGATGTCTCTTTATAACATATATCCTCCCACTATTATTAGGGAGCTATAAGTAATATTCCATTAACTTTGGAATCACCATAACACACTTGCAATTTAATTCCATGCCTCTTATGCTTCAAGTTGCACCTCCAAACTTTGCCAACAATTCTTTTCCCATTTTTCGAGGCTCCTCCTAAATTCTCAATATTTTTGGACCTACCGAATGCCCACTTCTTATTCAAACTCTTTTGGATTTAAATTCAAACGAGTTCGAATCCAATATTCACGCACACGCTCACTTCTATTTTCTTGGCCCAAGCTCATTTTTGCGAGTCCGGAAAAATTATCCCAGTGCCCAAATTACTTCTCCAACCTTTTCTTTCTCTTAGTTGTGCCTTTGCTATTTGCTATTTTGGCAAATAAAAGGAAATGAGGAAAAGAGTAGGAGAGAGAGTAGCCCAGCAGGCCCCTGGCCGTTTTCCTCTCCATTGGGCCGGCCTCCCAAGGCCCACTCCCCAGCTAACCCTAGCGCAGGGAGAGAGCCCATCATCTCTCCCTCTCGATCCCATCTCTCCCTCTCGTCCTCATCTAGCGCCGCCTCCCACCACGTCTTCTCCCCCCGATCCCCTCGTCCTCTCCCTCGTCTCTTTTCCCTGCTCTCCGCCGCCACCCACTCACACCATCGCGCACGCCTCCCTGATCTGGCGTCCTGCTTCCTCCTCCGCCGCGCCAAGTCCCTTCTCCTTCCCGAGGCCGCCGCCAGCGCCCCAAGTCCCCCTCGTCCTCGACCCCCATCTCTCCCTCGACCAGGCCTGCCGCCGCCATCGCGAACGTCGCAGCCCCGCGCCCTCAAGCTCCGGCGATCGTCGCCGCTCCGTGCACCCTGGCCATCCTCCTGCGCCCCTCGACTCCTTCCCCTCGACCTCGAGCTCCTCTGTCAGCGTCGCGGATCTCCGCTTCCTCATCCTCGCGTGGCATGGCTCCCTGCCGCGTGCCTTGATGCTCGCCCACAAACCCCCTCCCCGCGTGCCCCTGCTTCCTTTGCCTCCTCGCTGCTGGCTCCACCTGCGCTGGAGCACACGAGCAGCAGCAGCCTGAGCCGCACCCTGCCTGCACCACGCCATGGATGACCAGAGACCAAGAGCCCTACTCCTCTTGGACCTTGTCAGGTCCACCCCGCTCCGGCCACAACACCGACAAGACCACTGCTACATCCGTACACCGCGTTGTTGCTTGTTGCCTGCCAAGAACGTCTCCGTGGATTTGCGCTAAGTACCACTACCGCTAAGTTCCGCTCCGTACGTGTACGACTACACCGGGTGATGCGACAAGCCCTGACAACATGTACATCTACTCCGTCAAGACCGGACCGACAAGTACCCCAACATCATGTGTACAACGACCGTCGCCGAAGACCCCGGTAGCAAAACGTCAAGTACCTATGACCGAAGAACGCCATGTACCTCTCCAAAAGATGAACATGTACCACTACCGTCGCTGAGATCGCAAGTACCTCTACCGTCGACCCTAGAGCATGAGAGAACGACTACTTCCACTACGAACGTCCCAAGAACGTCTACTTCCTCTACTTTGCACCAAATGAGAACTGTCCCTTTTGCACGCTTCGAAGGTATAACCCCGAGACGACCGTCCGAGAACGCTTGCATGTGATGTATGAGATGCTCGTGCTTGCTCCGTGCTCGAATTGTCGATGCACGCCGCCCCTCTTTTGCCTTGCCACCCACATGTGGGAACTCGGTATCCGAGATCACCCCACCATCCCTGCTTGTCACGTTCCGCACACTTCTCCTTTGCATCGGTATCTCAATCGAGTTACCGGAACCGGAATGTTGCCGTGGTACCATTTCCGTTATCATCATCATGGCATCCTTTCTTTCCGCCACGATGACATATGCTCCATATAATGCTCTTGTCAACTTATTCATAATTATTGCATAAAACTTGAACATGTCATCCGCATCATGTTAACAACATCAAGAATATTTAAAATTGTTGTTTGTATTAATTTGCTATATGCATATGGGGATTTACCGGATTTGTCATTTGCTATAGCCGGCCCCATTTAAATTGTTTAGATAGATAATCCCTTTATGTTTCACCTCTTGACATGCTTAACAACATTTAATATTGTTGGGTACATAACCGAGAGAGAACTAAATAAGTCATGTGGTGTTTCGTCAATATGCAACTCGTTGCATATTGATCTCCACTTAATTTGTAGTTTTGTTTGTGCACTTTGCCATGCCATGCATATTTAAACCGGACATGCATCATACTTGATTGTGCATCATGCCATGATTATGTGGTGGTTGTTTACTATGTTGTTTGCTTCTTTCCGGTGTTGCTTCTTCGGGTTGTTTCCGGTAACGTCGTGTTGTGAGGATTCGTTCGACTGCGTTTGTTTGTCTTCTTCATGGACCCGTTCTTCTTCCTTGCGGGATTTCAGGCAAGATGACCATACCCTCGAAATCACTTCTATCTTTGCTTGCTAGTTGCTCGCTCTTTGATGTGCCTATGTTGTGATACCTACCACTTGCTTATCATGCCTCCCATATTGTTGAACCAAGCCTCTAACCCACCTTGTCCTAGAAAACCGTTGATTGGCTATGTTACTGCTTTGCTCAGCCCCTCTTATAGCATTGTTAGTTGCGGGTGAAGATTGAAGTTTGTTCCTTGTTGGAACATGGAGATGTTGTTCCTTGTTGGAACATATTTACTTGTTGGGATATCACTATATATCTTATTTAATTAATGCATCTATATACTTGGTAAAGGGTGGAAGGCTCGGCCTTATGCCTGGTGTTTTGTTCCACTCTTGCCGCCCTAGTTTCCATCATATCGGTGTTATGTTCCCGGATTTTGCGTTCCTTACGCGGTTGGGCTATTATGGGAACCCCTTGACAGTTCGCCTTAAGTAAAGCTCTTCCAGCAATGCCCAACATTGGTTTTACCATTCACCACCTAGCCTTTTTTCCCTTGGGTTTCGCGGACTCAAGGGTCATCATTATTTTACCCCCCCGGGCCAGTGCTCCTATGAGTGTTGGTCCAACCTGTCAGCTGCCGGTGACCACCAGGGGCAACTCTGGGCTGGCCTACCCGTACCTAAGACAATCTGAGTGTGCCCTGAGAAAGAGATATGTGCAGCTCCTATCGGGATTTGTCGGCACATTTGGGCGGTGTTGCTGGTTTAGTTTTACCCTGTCGAAATGTCTTGTTGTATCGGGATACAGAGTCTGATCGGAATGTCTCGGGAGGAGGTCTATTCCTTCGTTGACCATGAGAGCTTGTGATGGGCTAAGTTGGGACACCCCTGCAGGGATTTGAACTTTCAAAAGTCGTGCCCGCGGTTATGGGCAGATGGGAATTTGTTAATGTCCGGTTGTAGATAACTTGAACCTTAACTTAATTAAAATGAGTCAACTGGGTGTGTAACTGTGATGGTCTCTTTCCGGCGGAGTCTGGGAAGTGAACACGGTGTTGGAGTTATGTTTGACGTAGGTTGTTTTAGGATCACTTCTTGATCATAGTTTCTCGATCGTGCTTTGCCTTCTCTTCTCGCTCTCATTTGCGTATGTTAGCCACCATATATGCTAGTCGCTTGCTGCAGCTCCACCTCATACCTTTTACCCTACCTATAAGCTTAAATAGTCTTGATCGCGAGGGTGCGAGATTGCTGAGTCCCCGTGGCTCACAGATACTTCCAAAACCAGCTTGCAGGTGCCGATGAGTCCGTGCAGATGACGCAACCAAGCTCAGGAGGAGCTCGATGAAGATCTTGTCCTTTGTGTTGTTTTCGTTCTAGTTGATCAGTAGTGGAGCCCAGTTGGGGTCGATCAGGGACCTTGTCGCATTTGGGGTTCTTCTTTTATTTTGGTTCCGTAGTCGGACCTTGATTGTATTTGGATGATGTAATGCTTTATTCATGTAATTGTGTGAAGTGGCGATTGTAAGCCAACTATGTATCTTTCCCTTATGTATTACATGGGTTGTGTGAAGATTACCTCACTTGCGACATCGTTTTCAATGCGGTTATGCCTCTAAGTCGTGCTTCGACACGTGGGAGATATAGACGCATCGAGGGCGTTACATGCAGCTCCACCTCACTACCTTTTCCTACCCATAAGCTTAAATAGTCTTGATCGCGAGGGTGTGAGATTATTGAGTCCCTGTGACTCACAGATTACTTCCAAAACCAGTTGCAGGTGCCCACGATACCAGTGCAGGTGACGCAGCCCAGCTCCAGTGGGAGCTCGATGAAGATCTTGTTCGTTGTGTTGTTTCGTTTCCAGTTGATCAGTAGTGGAGCCCAGTCAGGGCGATCGGGGATCTTTTGCATTAGGGGTTGTCTTTCTTTATTTGGTTCCGTAGTCGGACCTTGATTGTATTCTGGATGATGTAATGCTATATTTATGTATTGTGTGAAGTGGCGATTGTAAGCCAACTCTTTATCCCCTTCTTATTCAGTACATGTGATGTGTAAAGATTACCCCACTTGTGACATGCCTACCATGCGGTTATGCCTCTAAGTCGTGCTCCGACACGTGGGAGATATAGCCGCATCGTGGGCGTTACAAAATAGCTTGAAGAAAAAGCAACAACAGCTTCAAGCTGATCAAGACTTGCTAGCAGACAGATGGACCGAAGTCCTTGCGGCCCAGGAATACGAACTCGAGTGCCTCTCCAAGAGTTACCCAAAGCGCGGGTTGCTACCTCATCTCGAGGAGGAAGCATTGAAATCTCCATTACCAGTGTACGATGCGGCTGACCGGCCACCGCGTGGCCGAGCCAGAGAGGCATTTCAGCCTGAAGTTCAGCCTGCACCCCGCCGCCACTCAATCAAAAATACCAAGGCCCGGGGCAACACACGGGACCTGCGAGACGTATTGGACAGCAGGGCAAAACATGCAAGGTCAATATACGGGTCACGGGGGCGCGCGCCAATGCGGGACGATGACCGTCGCGCTGGATACACTAAAAGTAAATCTGGCCAGGCCGAATACAGCAGACAAGACTCATATGAACTGCGTCGTGATATAGCCCGGCACAGAGGCGCCGCACACCCCCTATGCTTCACTAATGAAGTTATGGATCACGAATTCCCGAAGGGTTTTAAACCCATAAATATCGAATCGTACGATGGTACAACAGATCTCGCTGTATGGATTGAGGATTTCCTCCATCACATCCACATGGCTCACGGTGATGATCTGCATGCCATCAAGAACCTCCCACTAAAACTCAAAGGACCAGCTTGGCATTGGCTGAATAGCTTGCCAGCAGACTCCGTGGGCAGTTGGGAGGATTTGGAAGACGCATTCCTTGACAACTTCCAGGGCACTTATGTGCGACCACCGGATGCTGATGACTTGAGCCATATAACTCAGCAGCCAGGGAATCGGCCAGGCAATTCTGGACATGGTTCCTAACTAAGAAAAACCAAATTGTTGATTGTCCGGATGCAGAGGCCTTAGTGGCATTCAAGCATAACATCCGTGACGAGTGGCTTACCCGGCACCTCGGCCAGGAGAAGCCGAAGTCTATGGCAGCCTTCATGACACTCATGACCCGCTTTTGCGCGGGCGAGGATAGCTGGCTGGCTCCCAGCAACAACCCATCAAGGAATCCGGGCACTTCGGATACCAAAGATGCCAACGGCAGACCACGTCGTAACAGACAAAAGTGCCGCAACAACGGCGATAACACCGATGATAAGGCAGTCAATGCCGGATTCAGAGGCTCTAGATCTGGTCAACGGAAAAAGTCATTCAAAAGAAGTACTCTGGGCCCGTCCAGTTTGGATCGCATACTTGATCGCTCATGTCAAATCCATGGCACCCCCGATAAACCAGCCAATCACACCAACAGAGAATGCTAGGTGTTCAAGCAGGCCAGCAAGTTAAATGCCAAAAACAAGGACAAGGGGTTGCATAATGATGACGAGGAGGAGCCCCGGCCGCCGAACACGGGAGGACAGAAGAGGTTCCCCCCACAAGTGAAGACAGTGAACATGATATACGCAACCCACACTCCCAAGAGGGAACGGAAGCGTGCACTAAGGGACGTCTATGCAATGGAGCCTGTCGCCCCAAAGTTCAACCCATGGTCCGCTTGTCCGATCACCTTCGGTCGCAGGGACCACCCCACTAGTATCCATCATGGAGGATCCGCCACAATGGTCCTAGACCCCATCATCGACGGATTTCACCTCACTTGAGTTCTTATGGATGGCGGCAGTAGCCTGAACCTGCTCTATCAGGATACAGTGCGCAAAATGGGTATAGATCCCTCGAGGATCAAACCCACCAAAACCACCTTTAAGGGCATCATCCCAGGTGTAGAGGCCCATTGCACGGGCTCAATCACACTAGAAGTGGTCTTCGGATCTCCGGACAACTTCCGAAGTGAGGAGTTAATCTTCGATATCGTCCCGTTCCGCAGTGGCTATCACGCACTGCTCGGGCGAACCGAATTTGAAAAATTCAATGCGGTACCGCATTACGCATACCTCAAGCTCAAGATGCTAGGACCTAGGGGGTCATAACAGTCAATGGAAACACAAAACGCTCGCTCCGCACGGAAGAGCACACTGCGGCCCTCGCAGCAGAAGCACAAAGCAGCCTTTTACAGCAAACCACCAATTCAGTGATACAGCCCCCGGACACCGTCAAGCGAGTCCGTAGTAAACTGCAACAGGATCGCCTGGCACGTTCAGAGCTTGCCTAGCAATTTGGCCCCCGGCCCAGTCCCAGTCAAGCGACGAAATCCGTGCCGTGCATACATAATTATGCACTGAAAATACCATGGGCATATGCGGGGGCACGATCAGGGCACGTCTCGCAATGCGGCTTAACCGCCCTAGGGGCTGCATACCTTTATCATTTTTTCTCTTTCAGGACCTAACTCTCTGGAAGCCCTTTCCGGCAGTACGACTGCCGGACACATTATGGGAAGGAGCAACCAAGGAGGCAAGAAGCTAAGATGTACAAGGGAACCCCTAGGTGGTCTCTAATAATAATCAATATACCCGCTTTCTACTATCCATACGCAGCTTGCCCTTGGATAGGACATGTCAAATAGTCCTATTTTCTGCTTATTGCACTACTTGTATCAGTATGCTTCGACGTATTATTTAAATAAAAATGCATAGCATTAGTCTACTATTGCATTAATCATCCTTTTTTTCTTATATGTTCATTTACGACAACTTGCACCAGTACATTCTGGTATGGTCAGTACGCCAGGGGCTTTCGTTTACCCCATAATACGGCGTGAGAAGTCCGAACACTTTTGACAGTGCGGCACCCCGAACTTATAGCATTATATGCATCAGCTCCGAATCATGTCTTGGGTCAATAGTTGGGTTTGCCAGGCTCCCATGTTTTGGTACCTTACGTTCCGCTATACCGGCTAAGGTAGCACTGCGAGAACTACTGTGATTGTGTCCCGGTTCTTCCGGACGAGCACCTCAGTAGAGAAAGCCGAAAACTGACTGTCATGATAAGGCGAGAGTTGGTCGTTGTTCGAGAGGTCTCAAGTCCTTAAAGACTTTTTCCGCTTCGGGCGAGGAGTCGGCCTTGTCCGACTTAGGCGTATATAGCGCCCCCAATTTGGCCTTCCAAATACTAGGGGCTTCACCAAAATGTACATTTGTAGACTTCTATGGCTTAGTGCGAGTGATAAAGCCTTATAGTCCGATTGCCTGGTTCGTTGTGCTGAACACCTCCTTCGAAGGACCCAAAATTGGGATAAAGAGTGCTCAGGTTTATCCTGAACACCCCAGTACTAGTTACATGGGGGCAGAAGCCGACGACTGGCCAACTCTCAAATTTTATAAACGGCCGCACATAAGGTAATATTTTAAATTAAAAAAGCGTTGCATAGCACAAATGAACTCGTTTCATATTATAGGATCACATGAGCATGTTCATTCAAAAATTACATCTCTGGCACATTCCTCCGCCACAAGGCGGGAACCCTTCAAGACACTGTCATAATAAATTTTGAGGCACCGATGCTCCTTGCCCTCCGGCGGCCCCTCCTTCACCAGCTTTATGGCGTCCAGCTTCGCCCAGTGCACCTTCGCACGGGCAAAATCCCTACGCGCATCCTCAATGCAGACGGACCGCTTTATAACTTCAAGCCGTGGGCAGGCATCTACGAGCCGCCTCACCAGATCGAAGTAGCTGCTAGGTAGGGGATCGCCAGGCCACATCCGGACTATAAGACCCTTCATGGCCTGTTCGGTCGTCTTGTGAAGCTCGACCAGTTGCTTCAGCTGGTCGCTCAAGGGCATTGGGTGTTCGGTCCTAGTATACTGAGACCAGAACAACTTTTCCGTCGAGCTCCCCTCCTCAGCTCGGTAAAACTCCGCGGCATCTAGTACACTGCGGGGAAGATCTACGAACGCTCCTGGAGAGCTCAGAACTCGATTAAGTAAAAGGAAAGTTTCCTTCGCATACTTGCTTTGCATAATGAATGCCTTACCCACTACTATCTTCTTCACCGCATCCACCTCCTGGAGGGCCTTGTGGGCTTCAGCCTTGGCGCTCCATGCGCTTTCGAGCGCCTTCGCAAGCTAGGACTCTCGCGTCTTAGAGTCAAGCTCCAAGGACTCGTGTTTTTTGCAAGAGCCTCAAGCTCTTGCTGCACCTCGCCTACCCAGGCTTCTTTCTTTTCCCGCTCAATGCGCTCCTTGGCCGCTTTGTCTTCGGCCTCGGACAGCGCCTTCTTCAGGGTCGCCACCTCGGTTGTGGCCCCTGACAAATTCATAATAATCCTATTACTTACAACTGAATTTCTTTTTAATATATAGACAAGGTATTGCTTACCTTTGCTCTCCTCGAGCTGCCTCTTGGTAAGGCCGAGCTCGTCTTCGGACCGCTCAAGGTCCTGCTTCAGTGCAGCCACCTCCGCAGTACGTGCGGCAGTGGCCAGCAGTGAAGCCTGCATATGCACATAGACATATTCTGATTAGACTCCTGAGTCATTATTTGATCCTCTATTCGGCCTTTCTTTGCGAACGCCAAACAAAGCATCAGGGGCTACTGTCTATGCGATAATGTTTTCCTATATTTTGATTGCTTACCTCAAAGCCTGTTAGGAGGCTGGCGCAAGCTTCGTTCAGTCCATTTTTGGCGTACTGAACTTTCTCGATCACCGCACTCATGATAGTGCGGTGCTCTTCGTTGATGGAAGCGCCATGAAGCGCTTCCAGCAAGTTGTCCGGTGCCTCAGGATGACAGAGGCCACTGGCACGGGCGGCTTGCCCCTTTTAACGGGGGATCTCCTGCCGGAGTCCGGAACCACCGAAGGTTCCAGCGCAGTATTCGGCTGGGGGCCGAACTTGGAGCCCGTGGGAGTCTTGCTGCCTTTGGGCCCAGGGTCCGGAAGGTCGCCTCGAGCCGCCCCCAGGACTACCTGAAGGAAATATGCCCTAGAGGCAATAATAAAGTTATTATTTATTTCCTTATAATCATGATAAATGTTTATTATTCATGCTAGAATTGTATTTACCGGAAACATAATACATGTGTGAATACATAGACAAACAGAGTGTCACTAGTATGCCTCTACTTGACTAGCTCGTTAATCAAAGATGGTTATGTTTCCTAACCATGAACAATGAGTTGTTATTTGATTAACGAGGTCACATCATTAGTAGAATGATCTGATTGACATGACCCATTCCATTAGCTTAGCACCCGATCGTTTAGTATGTTGCTATTGCTTTCTTCATGACTTATACATGTTCCTATGACTATGAGATTATGCAACTCCCGTTTACCGGAGGAACACTTTGGGCACTACCAAACGTCACAACGTAACTGGGTGATTATAAAGGAGTACTACAGGTGTCTCCAATGGTCGATGTTGGGTTGGCGTATTTCGAGATTAGGATTTGTCACTCCGATTGTCGGAGAGGTATCTCTGGGCCCTCTCGGTAATACACATCACATAAGCCTTGCAAGCATTACAACTAATATGTTAGTTGTGAGATGATGTATTACGGAACGAGTAAAGAGACTTGCCAATAACGAGATTGAACTAGGTATTGGATACCGACGATCGAATCTCGGGCAAGTAACATACCGATGACAAAGGGAACAACGTATGTTGTTATGCGGTCTGACCGATAAAGATCTTCGTAGAATATGTAGGAGCCAATATGGGCATCCAGGTCCCGCTATTGGTTATTGACCGGAGACGTGTCTCGGTCATGTCTACATTGTTCTCGAACCCGTAGGGTCCGCACGCTTAAGGTTACGATGACAGTTATATTATGAGTTTATGCATTTTGATGTACCGAAGGTTGTTCGGAGTCCCGGATGTGATCACGGACATGACGAGGAGTCTCGAAATGGTCGAGACATAAAGATTGATATATTGGAAGTCTATGTTTGGACATCGGAAGTGTTCCGGGTGAAATCGGGATTTTACCGGGTTACCGGGAGGTTACCGGAACCCCCCGGGAGCCATATGGGCCATCATGGGCCTTAGTGGAAAGGAGAAAGGGGCAGCCCAAGGGGTCTGCGCGCCTCCCCCCTTCCCCTAGTCCTAGTAGGACTAGGAGAGGTGGCCGGCCACCCCTCTCCCTCTTTCCCCCTTGGGAATCCTAGTTGGAATAGGATTGGGGGGGAGTCCTACTCCCTGTAGGAGTAGGACTCCTCCTGCGCCACCTCCTCCTGGCCGGCGCCTCCTCCCCCCTTGGCTCCTTTATATACGGAGGCAGGGGCACCTCTAAACACACAAGTTGACACAAGTTGATCCACGTGATCGATTCCTTAGCCGTGTGCGGTGCCCCCTGCCACCATATTCCTCGATAATACTGTAGCGGAGTTTAGGCGAAGCCCTGCTGCTGTAGTTCATCAAGATCGTCACCACGCCGTCGTGCTGACGAAACTCTTCCCCGACACATTGCTGGATCGGAGTCCGGGGATCGTCATCGAGCTGAACGTGTGCTCGAACTCGGAGGTGCCGTAGTTTCGGTGCTTGATCGGTTGGATCGTGAAGACGTACGACTACTTCCTCTACGTCGTGTCATCGCTTCCGCAGTCGGTCTGCGTTGGGTACGTAGACAACACTCTCCTCTCGTTGCTATGCATCACATGATCCTGTGTGCGCGTAGGAAATTTTTTGAAATTACTACGAAACCCAACAGTGGCATCCGAGCCTGGTTATTGATGTTGATGTTATATGCACGAGTAGAACACAAGTGAGTTGTGGACGATACAAGTCATACTGCCTACCAGCATGTCATATTTTGGTTCGGCGGTATTGTTGGACGAGACGACCCAGACCAACCTTACGCGTACGCTTACGCGAGACCGGTTCCCTCGACATGCTTTGCACAGAGATGGCTTGCGGGCGACTGTCTCTCCAACTTTAGTTGAACCAAGTATGGCTACGCCCGGTCCTTGCGAAGGTTAAAACGGAGTCTATTTGACAAACTATCGTTGTGGTTTTGATGCGTAGGTGAGATTGGTTCTTACTTAAGCCCGTAGCAGCCACGTAAAAAATGCAACAACAAAGTAGAGGACGTCTAACTTGTTTTTGCAGGGCATGTTGTGATGTGATATGGTCAAGGCATGATGCTGAATTTTATTGTATGAGATGATCATGTTTTGTAACCAAGTTATCGGCAACTGGCAGGAGCCATATGGTTGTCGCTTTATTGTATGCAATGCAATCGCGATGTAATGCTTAACTTTATTACTAAACGGTAGTGATAGTCGTGAAAGCATAAGATTGGCGAGACGACAACGATGCTACGATGGAGATCAAGGTGTCGCGCCGGTGACGATGGTGATCATGACGGTGCTTCGGAGATGGAGATCACAAGCACGAGATGATGATGGCCATATCATATCACTTATATTGATTGCATGTGATGTTTATCTTTTTATGCATCTTATTTTGCTTTGATTGACGGTAGCATTATAAGATGATCTCTCATTAAATTATCAAGAAGTGTTCTCCCTGAGTATGCACCGTTGCCAAAGTTCGTCGTGCCCAGACACCACGTGATGATCGGGTGTGATAAGCTCTACGTCCATCTACAACGGGTGCAAGCCAGTTTTTGCACACGCAGAATACTCAGGTTAAACTTGACGAGCCTAGCATATGCAGATATGGCCTCGGAACACGGAGACCGAAAGGTCGAGCGTGAATCATATAGTAGATATGATCAACATAACGATGTTCACCATTGAAAACTACTCCATCTCACGTGATGATCGGTTATGGTTTAGTTGATTTGGATCACGTAATCACTTAGAGGATTAGAGGGATGTCTATCTAAGTGGGAGTTCTTAAGTAATATGATTAATTGAACTTAAATTTATCATGAACTTAGTACCTGATAGTATCTTGCTTGTTTATATTGATTGTAGATAGATGGCTCGTGCTGTTGTTCCGTTGAATTTTAATGCGTTCCTTGAGAAAGCAAAGTTGAAAGATGATGGTAGCAATTACACGGACTGGGTCCGTAACTTGAGGATTATCCTCATTGCTGCACAGAAGAATTACGTCCTGGAAGCACCGCTGGGTGCCAGGCCTGCTGCTGGAGCAACGCCAGATGTTATGAACGTCTGGCAGAGCAAAGCTGATGACTACTCGATAGTTCAGTGTGCCATGCTTTACGGCTTAGAATCGGGACTTCAACGACGTTTTGAACGTCATGGAGCATATGAGATGTTCCAGGAGTTGAAGTTAATATTTCAAGCAAATGCCCGGATTGAGAGATATGAAGTCTCCAATAAGTTCTATAGCTGCAAAATGGAGGAGAACAGTTCTGTCAGTGAGCATATACTCAAAATGTCTGGGTATAATAATCACTTGATTCAATTGGGAGTTAATCTTCCGGATGATTGCGTCATCGACATAATTCTCCAATCGCTGCCACCAAGCTACAAGAGCTTCGTAATGAACTATAATATGCAAGGGATGAACAAGACTATTCCCGAGCTCTTCGCAATGCTGAAAGCTGCGGAGGTAGAAATCAAGAAGGAGCATCAAGTGTTGATGGTTAACAAGACCACTAGCTTCAAGAAAAAGGGCAAAGGGAAGAAAAAGGGGAACTTCAAGAAGAACGGCAAGCAAGTTGCTGCTCAAGAGAAGAAACCTAAGTCTGGACCTAAGCCTGAAACTGAGTGCTTCTACTGCAAGCAGACTGGTCACTGGAAGCGGAACTGCCCCAAGTATTTGGCGGATAAGAAGGATGGCAAGGTGAACAAAGGTATATGTGATATACATGTTATTGATGTGTACCTTACTAGAGCTCGCAGTAGCACCTGGGTATTTGATACTGGTTCTGTTGCTAATATTTGCAACTCGAAACAGGGACTACAGAATAAGCGGGCACTGGCAAAGGACGAGGTGACGATGCGCGTGGGAAACGGTTCCAAAGTCGATGTGATCGCAGTCGGCACGCTACCTCTACATCTACCTTCGGGATTAATATTAGACCTAAGTAATTGTTATTTGGTGCCAGCGTTGAGCATGAACATTATATCTGGATCTTGTTTAATGCGAGACGGTTATTCATTTAAATCAGAGAATAATGGTTGTTCTATTTATATGAGTAATATCTTTTATGGTCATGCACCCTTGAAGAGTGGTCTATTTTTATTGAATCTCGATAGTAGTAGTACACATATTCATAATGTTGAAGCCAAAAGATGCAGAGTTGATAATGAAAGTGCAACTTATTTGTGGCACTGTCGTTTAGGTCATATCGGTATAAAGCGCATGAAGAAACTCCATACCGATGGACTTTTGGAACCACTTGATTATGAATCACTTGGTACTTGCGAACCGTGCCTCTTGGGCAAGATGACTAAAACACCGTTCTCTGGTACTATGGAGAGAGCAACAGATTTGTTGGAAATCATACATACCGATGTATGTGGCCCGATGAATATTGAGGCTCGTGGCGGATATCGTTATTTTCTCACCTTCACAGATGATTTAAGCAGATATGGGTATATTTACTTAATGAAACATAAGTCTGAAACATTTGAAAAGTTCAAAGAATTTCAGAGTGAAGTTGAAAATCATCGTAACAAGAAAATAAAGTTTCTACGATCTGATCGTGGAGGAGAATATTTGAGTTACGAGTTTGGTGTACATTTGAAAAACTGTGGAATAGTTTCGCAACTCACGCCACCCGGAACACCACAGCGTAATGGTGTGTCCGAACGTCGTAATCGTACTTTACTAGATATGGTGCGATCTATGATGTCTCTTACTGATTTAGCGCTATCATTTTGGGGATATGCTTTAGAGACGGCCGCATTCACGTTAAATAGGGCACCATCAAAATCCGTTGAGACGACGCCTTATGAACTGTGGTTTGGCAAGAAACCAAAGTTGTCGTTTCTTAAAGTTTGGGGCTGCGATGCTTATGTGAAAAAGCTTCAACCTGATAAGCTCGAACCCAAATCGGAGAAATGTGTCTTCATAGGATACCCAAAGGAAACTGTTGGGTACACCTTCTATCACAGATCCGAAGGCAAAACATTCGTTGCTAAGAATTGATCATTTCTAGAGAAGGAGTTTCTCTCGAAAGAAGTGAGTGGGAGGAAAGTAGAACTTGACGAGGTAACTGTACCTGCTCCCTTACTGGAAAGTAGTTCATCACAGAAAACTGTTTCAGTGACACCTACACCAGTTAGTGAGGAAGCCAATGATAATGATCATGAAACTTCAGATCAAGATACTACTGAACCGCGTAGATCAACCAGAGTAAGATCCGCACCAGAGTGGTACGGTAATCCTGTTCTGGAGGTCATGCTACTAGATCATGATGAACCTACGAACTATGAAGAAGCGATGGTGAGCCCAGATTCCGTAAAGTGGCTTGAAGCCATGAAATCTGAGATGGGATCCATGTATGAGAACAAAGTATGGACTTTGGTTGACTTGCCCGATGATCGGCAAGCAATTGAGAATAAATGGATTTTTAAGAAGAAGACTGACGCTGATGGTAATGTTACTATCTACAAAGCTCGACTTGTCGCAAAAGGTTTTCGGCAAGTTCAAGGAATTGACTACGATGAGACCTTCTCACCCGTAGCGATGCTTAAGTCCGTCCGAATCATGTTAGCAATTGCCGCATTTTATGATTATGAAATTTGGCAAATGGATGTCAAAATTGCATTCCTGAATGGATTTCTGGAAGAAGAGTTGTATATGATGCAACCAGAAGGTTTTGTCGATCCAAAGGGAGCTAACAAAGTGTGCAAGCTCCAGCGATCCATTTATGGACTGGTGCAAGCCTCTCAGAGTTGGAATAAACGTTTTGATAGTGTGATCAAAGCATTTGGTTTTATACAGACTTTCGGAGAAGCCTGTATTTACAAGAAAGTGAGTGGGAGCTCTGTAGCATTTCTGATATTATATGTGGATGACATATTACTAATTGGAAATGATATAGAATTTCTGGATAGCATAAAGGGATACTTGAATAAAAGTTTTTCAATGAAAGACCTCGGTGAAGCTGCTTACATATTAGGCATTAAGATCTATAGAGATAGATCAAGACGCTTAATTGGACTTTCACAAAGCACATACCTTGACAAAATTTTGAAGAAGTTCAAAATGGATCAAGCAAAGAAAGGGTTCTTGCCTGTGTTACAAGGTGTGAAATTGAGTAAGACTCAATGCCCGACCACTGCAGAAGAAAGAGAGAATATGAAAGATGTTCCCTATGCATCAGCCATAGGCTCTATCATGTATGCAATGCTGTGTACCAGACCTGATCTGTGCCTTGCTATAAGTTTAGCAGGGAGGTACCAAAGTAATCCAGGAATGGATCACTGGACAGCGGTCAAGAACATCCTGAAATACCTGAAAAGGACTAAGGATATGTTTCTCGTATATGGAAGTGACAAAGAGCTCATCGTAAAAGGTTACGTTGATGCAAGCTTTGACACTGATCCGGATGATTCTAAATCGCAAACCGGATACATGTTTACATTAAACGGTGGAGCTGTCAGTTGGTGCAGTTCTAAACAAAGCGTCGTAGCGGGATCTACATGTGAAGCGGAATACATAGCTGCTTCGGAAGCAGCAAATGAAGGAGTCTGGATGAAGGAGTTCATATCCGATCTAGGTGTCATACCTAGTGCATCGGGTCCAATGAAAATCTTTTGTGACAATACTGGTGCAATTGCCTTGGCAAAGGAATCCAGATTTCACAAAAGGACCAAACACATCAAGAGACGCTTCAACTCCATCCGAGATCTAGTCCAGGTGGGAGACATAGAGATTTGCAAGATACATACGGATCTGAATGTTGCAGACCCGTTGACTAAGCCTCTTCCACGAGCAAAACATGATCAGCACCAAAGCTCCATGGGTGTTAGATTCATTACAGTGTAATCTAGATTATTGACTCTAGTGCAAGTGGGAGACTGAAGGAAATATGCCCTAGAGGCAATAATAAAGTTATTATTTATTTCCTTATAATCATGATAAATGTTTATTATTCATGCTAGAATTGTATTTACCGGAAACATAATACATGTGTGAATACATAGACAAACAGAGTGTCACTAGTATGCCTCTACTTGACTAGCTCGTTAATCAAAGATGGTTATGTTTCCTAACCATGAACAATGAGTTGTTATTTGATTAACGAGGTCACATCATTAGTAGAATGATCTTATTGACATGACCCATTCCATTAGCTTAGCACCCGATCGTTTAGTATGTTGCTATTGCTTTCTTCATGACTTATACATGTTCCTATGACTATGAGATTATGCAACTCCCGTTTACCGGAGGAACACTTTGGGTACTACCAAACGTCACAACGTAACTGGGTGATTATAAAGGAGTACTACAGGTGTCTCCAATGGTCGATGTTGGGTTGGCGTATTTCGAGATTAGGATTTGTCACTCCGATTGTCGGAGAGGTATCTCTGGGCCCTCTCGGTAATACACATCACATAAGCCTTGCAAGCATTACAACTAATATGTTAGTTGTGAGATGATGTATTACGGAACGAGTAAAGAGACTTGCCGGTAACGAGATTGAACTAGGTATTGGATACCGACGATCGAATCTCGGGCAAGTAACATACCGATGACAAAGGGAACAACGTATGTTGTTATGCGGTCTGACCGATAAAGATCTTCGTAGAATATGTAGGAGCCAATATGGGCATCCAGGTCCCGCTATTGGTTATTGACCGGGGACGTGTCTCGGTCATGTCTACATTGTTCTCGAACCCGTAGGGTCCGCACGCTTAAGGTTACGATGACAGTTATATTATGAGTTTATGCATTTTGATGTACCGAAGGTTGTTCGGAGTCCCGGATGTGATCACGGACATGACGAGGAGTCTCTAAATGGTCGAGACATAAAGATTGATATATTGGAAGTCTATGTTTGGACATCGGAAGTGTTCCGGGTGAAATCGGGATTTTACCGGGTTACCGGGAGGTTACCGGAACCCCCCGGGAGCCATATGGGCCATCATGGGCCTTAGTGGAAAGGAGAAAGGGGCAGCCCAAGGGGGCTGCGCGCCTCCCCCCTTCCCCTAGTCCTAGTAGGACTAGGAGAGGTGGCCGGCCACCCCTCTCCCTCTTTCCCCCTTGGGAATCCTAGTTGGAATAGGATTGGGGGGGAGTCCTACTCCCGGTAGGAGTAGGACTCCTCCTGCGCCACCTCCTCCTGGCCGGCGCCTCCTCCCCCCTTGGCTCCTTTATATACGGAGGCAGGGGCACCTCTAAACACACAAGTTGACACAAGTTGATCCACGTGATCGATTCCTTAGCCGTGTGCGGTGCCCCCTGCCACGATATTCCTCGATAATACTGTAGCGGAGTTTAGGCGAAGCCCTGCTGCTGTAGTTCATCAAGATCGTCACCACGCCGTCGTGCTGACGAAACTCTTCCCCGACACTTTGCTGGATCGGAGTCCGGGGATCGTCATCGAGCTGAACGTGTGCTCGAACTCGGAGGTGCCGTAGTTTCGGTGCTTGATCGGTTGGATCGTGAAGACGTACGACTACTTCCTCTACGTCGTGTCATCGCTTCCGCAGTCGGTCTGCGTTGGGTACGTAGACAACACTCTCCTCTCGTTGCTATGCATCACATGATCCTGTGTGCGCGTAGGAAAATTTTTGAAATTACTACGAAACCCAACACTACCTCCCCTCGGCTCGGTGCCTTTTTACACAACACCTCGACGTTGTCCGTAGGGCAAGGGGTGGAGGCGGTCGGAAGTGAATCGCTATTCATATCCGACGAGTCCAAAGAACCGTCCGACGAAGATACGTCAAGACGGGCTCGGGACGGAGTGCATAATCATATTCGACGTAAGAAGAAGCAGTGCAATAAAACATACCATGAATTACTATGGTATCTGGATACTTACGATGTCGCCAGGGGCTTCTCCCTGGGTAACCACTCGTCGCCGCTGTAGGCGGCCGTCATGGAGTAGTCCGGAAGGAGGGTCCTTCCCTTCTTGGACCCTTCGGCCTCCCCGATTGGGTCGGACTTCCTTTTCTTGTGTCCCCCAGCTAAGGGGGGAGAACTTTCCTCTTCCTCCTCCTCGTTTTCATGGGAGGTGGGCGCGTCGGAGTTATCGGAAGATGAGTCCGATATAACATTGCGCCGGAGACCCTTTCGGGTCCCCGTGGCCTTCTTCTTGGCCTTCTTCGCTGGCACCTTGTAAGGCGCCGGAACCAGCATCTCCGTTAGGAGAGCATCTGCAGGATCTTCAGGCAAGGGGCTGGGCAATTGATCCGCTCGTTGTCTCCACCCAGTCATGTTAATGGCATGGAAGCTTAGATCCCGCATGTCGGGGATATACCCCGCGGTATGACCCGGCTGGAGTTGTAAACCGGCCGGGACATGGTAAACCGGCGGAGAGTTAAAGACAGAGAGTCAAGACAGATGGCTAAGACAGAAGGTAAACTGGTAGACAATGTTAAACCGGCAGACAATGTTAAACCGGCAGACGTTAAGAAGCCCAGGAAGGGGAGTCAGAATAGTTAAGTCTTAAGTCCAAGTTGGACTCTACATGTAGCCCGCCTCTTCAACATATATAAGGAGGGGTAGGGCTCCCCAAAGGGGGACAAGGAAGAAGGAAACAATCTTAGGGCTAGACACAAAGAGGAGAGGCGGTTTACGGCGACTCTCTCGTGATGATAATGAGACCTAGCCTCAAACATCATGTAGGGTTGTTACCGGATGATGTTTCCCGGGGCCCGAAGGTGTCTAAATCCCTGTCTTGTGTTGCATCTCTCGATTCCGCTCAACCCCTCTCAAGCTACCACATAGATGCGTTGGCCTCACGACTAAGTCCTTATGCTAGGACACCTGCCGCGACAATTCCACAACAGTTGGCGCCCACCGTGGGGCCTGTGCACGATGGTGATGAGTTCTTGGAGGGATCTTTTCTCAGGGATCAAGAAGTTCAAATTTACCGGATGAAGAGAAACCGGTTTAGAAGGATTTGCATCAATTTCAAGTCCATCAGTCCAGAGTTCAAGATCTGTGAGACTTAAAGTTCAAAGAAATTAGGGGTGCGGCTGTGCGCTACCTTAAACCATCGAGATCAAAAGAGCCACCACAAGTCGCCAAGGAAGTATTCACGGGCGTGTTATCTCACATGCAAAACTATAGTCAAACCGATCTTGACCCAGAGAAGGATTCAGATGCAGCCGTACCCCGGATACAAGATGATGACTGCCAGACAATCAAAAGCAACGCCACTACAACATCAAATCCATCAGAATTATCAAACCGTTCACACGGAGATCGAGCTAATCAGCCAGCATGTACTAAGATTAGCAATTATTAACTACTGCTAGTACGAGTCGGATCATTGGAGGCCACGACCCGGCAAAGACGGCCAGGACCCGTTGTCAGGACCCCGATCCTAAGTCACACCGATCTAGCATGTACCACTTCATATCACTTTGCGGCCTCACGCACGGTATTCCCACGGGTGCCACCTTACCTGGCCCAGGACCGTTTGCGCCTTTTGGCTCACGTATATGATAGTGTCGCTAGCATCCATATGACAAAGAACCCGGGCCGACATGGCTAGTCGTGAACCCAAAGCGGCACTAACCTATGGGGACAGGCATACATGAACCACATCGAGCATGTCGGTCATCAGCGAGTGAATTCGGGCTGTAGCACTGGGCTAACAGGACTCCGGGGAACCCGGGCTGTAGCAGGCTAGGCAGGACACCAGATGTCATCGCGTGACATTTCCCCGAAGGGACAGACATAGGAACGAAGTGAAACACATGTCGGCCAGTCAAGTGTCCTAAGCAGTAGTGCTGGGCTGGCAGGACTCCGGTGAACCGGGCTGTAGCGGACTACTATGGCTCATGGGAGCACCAGACTACATTTCCCCAAAAGAGAGGCTGCCAAGGATAAACAACTAGATTGTCGGATCCCACACATACCAAGCATTTCAATCATACACACAATATGCTCGATATGTGTAAATACAACATGGCATCACAACATAACTCTACGACTCAAGTATTTATTCATTAGGCTCCGAGGAGCGGGATATTACAAACATGGATCTCATGACCCAACATTCAGAGCATACAAGTCAAAGCACACGCGGAAGCTTAACATGTCTAGGTACAGACATCTACAAATGAAAAAGGCTGAGAAGCCTGACTATCTACAAGACCCTCCCAAGGGTACAAGATCGAAGCTGAGGTAACAAGCTAAACGTCGAAGACCACGCGGAACTACTAGTGAGACTAAAGTCTCTCTACAAAAACATAAATTAAACAAATGCGAGTACAAATGTACCCAACAAGACTTACATCAAAACTAGCTACATATGCATCGGTATCAACAAAGGGATGGTGCAGTTTAACTGCAGCAAGCCAGCTTTGACTCAGTGGCTATCCTGAACTACGACTGCAAGTAACTCTTTTGAGGTGGCGCACACGAGTCCACATATTAACCATACCAATACACCACTATGGATCCACTCCCGTCTCCCTACGAGAACGCCATCCATAGCACTCACACTTATCTTGCGCATTTTAGAGTATCCACTTTCACTTGTCTATGAACTATGCAAGGGTCCAAGTTTCCATATCCGAGGAATCAGGCTATTCGAATAGATAATGATAACCCTGCAGGGGTGTACTTCTTCACACACGCTCTCGCCACTTACCACCATGTACACGTCGTGTATCTCGGCAACCTTCAAGCGGAAGCCTGGCGAGGGAGTCAGCCATGACTTGACTAACCAACAAGTCTCTAGTCCAGGTTTATCGCCTATTCAGGTTCCATCCGCAAGGAGATCCGGCCGGGGTGTCGCTCACGGCCCCAAACAATGTGTGCAGGGTTCCCAAGCCCACCTCGACGGATGGATCTATGCTTGGTACACCGTGCCATGGTGCCTAGTCTGTCCCAAGCCCACCTGTACCGGGTACCACTTGGTAGACTACTAACACAACCTGCAAACACCAGAAACTAGTTGCAACTCCTAGACAGAGATCAGGTTGATTAATAAGACGAGAGGGGCACTTAAGCATTCCAATGCATGGTAGTAGCTGTTCATGGATCACAAACACAGAACTCAGTTCCTGAGGACGGCTGCAATGAGACAACCCACCATGTACTTCTACATGGCCTCTCACCGCTACCTTTACCAAATCGTGTTCACACACTTAGCTCTCAACAGTAGGACATGTTCACCATATTCCAATTCATCCCCGATGAATCAGACCTGACTCAACTCTACTCAGTAGCAGGCATGACAAACAAACATGAATGAGTAGGCACATCAGGGCTCAAACAACTCCTACTCATGCTAGTGGGTTTCACCTATTTACTGTGGCAATGACAGGTTATGCAGAGGAAAGGGGTTCAGCTACCGCATCATGTAACAGTTGAAACGTTGTTGTCCTAATGTAGTAAAAGAGAGCAGGAGCGAGAGAGTGGGATTGTATCGGAATGAACAAGGGGGTTTGCTTGCCTGGCACTTCTAAAGATACTATAACTCTTCATCGGTGTCATCGAACTCATCGTCGGGATACGCCTACCGAGTGGGGACAAGCACCAGCAATAGAGAAGAATACAATCAATGCAAATGCGACAATATGATGCATGATCGTGACATGGCAATATGCTATTATTTGTACTAATTATGCATCTAGCAACAATTTAAATGAAGTCCATATGAACCAAGGGTTCATATGCAAACTCCATAAAGGGTATTTAAAATGCCATTATCATGTTTTCACTTATACAGGGGGTATAAGTTGGTTGAACATGCATGAAAGTAGCATAAATGGATAGATTGGATTTTTATGATAATTTTTCATATATAATTTATTTCATTTGGAGTTACGGTTGATTTTATATGATTTTTAGAAGTTTTGGGCATTTTCTGAAAATAATAAATCATTTCTGATTTATTAAAATCCCAAAAAGCATTACTGCGTCAGCTTGACGTCAGAATGATGTCATCAGGTCAACAGCGTCAGCCCAGGTCAAACCTGATGCTGGGACGCACTGGTCAGGGACTAGGCTAATTAACAAAGACTGTTAGTGCTAATTTAATCCTAACTAAAAGTGTCAGTGGGGCATGGGCCCACATGTGAGTGACTAGGGAGGGTAGTTAGTGACTAATTAGTTTTAGCCTAATTTGACACGTCAGCCGGCCGGGGTTAGGCCGCCGGCGACCTCAACCGACGGCGGAGGCACGCCAGAATCTCTGTTCCGGCGACCATTCGTCACGCGGGTGGATTCTACGGGACCCTGGGGATGCGTCGCGTCTAACGGTGCCACTGGTTGGTCGCGTAGTCGCCGGAGCTGACGACGATGAGCACATCCGCGGCGGCGCCCGCACGGAGTTGGCCGGGACTGTGTTGTGGTGTACGGGAGGAGGAGCTGGTGGTGGCTACGCGCTCCTATAGAGGCAGGGAGAATGATGACGCGTGCGGGGGCGGCTGGTTCGGGCTCTGGCCACAGCGACGCCATGGCCGGCGGCACGGAGCTCTCGGCCCGGTGGCTAGGTGGGCTAGAGGAGGGGATTGACCGCGGGGAGAGGGGGAAAATGCTCGGGGCCTCATAGCAGCGCCGTAGGGATGGCCAGCGTGCTAGGGGAAGCTCGGACGGCGGCAAGTCGACGGTGGAGATCCGCGGCGGCCGACGGTGAAGAAGAGGTCGGGGGAACCGCTGCAGGGCACGTCCGCTCGCGTGGCTTGGCGGAGATGGCGTAGAGGTCAGCTGCAGAGCTTCTTGCTGCGTCGGAGAGGCGTGTGGAGGTCGGTGGCCGCGGTGGTGCACATCGGCGGCGATGGGGCCACTCGGGTGCATGCGAGGGAGAGAGTAGAGGAGGGAAGAGCGTCCAGAGGGAGAGGGAACGAACGAGGGGGTCGAGGCGGCGCCGAGGAGAGGACACGAGGCGTTGCGTTGGCCGGGCGACGCAGGCAGGCAGCCTAGTGGCGTGGCGCCCGCGCGCGCGCCGTGCGCTTTCCTTCCTCTGCCTACTGGCAGAGGTTAGAGATGACTGGCACCGAGCCAGGTGGGCTGGGCCAACACAGGTGAGGCCCAGGTAAGGTTTCCCTCTCTGTCTTATTTCTATTTTTGTTCTGTTTTTCTATTTATGCAAATTTGTTTAAATTTGGTTTTCAAACCAAATCACTTTTAAAAATTCTGAAAATAGTTATGGGCACTAAATGAATTATTCCAGAGGCCCTCAACTAATTCCAAAATTGTTGGAGCATTTAAAAATATTTATAGTATTTAAATGCCCCAATTCAAATACAATATGAGTTAATTCAAAAATCCAGAATGGCCTAGAAATATGTGCATCATTTTTTTGGAAGAGGTTCTAGACCAATTCAAAAATGAAGGGCATTTATGAAGGGCATTTTGGGTTCATTGAAAATATTTTTATTTTGATCCTAGTTGCATTTCATTTGGTGCTAGGGTTTAGACACCCCATTTCAGGTTTAAGAAGATTTAAACATGATGCAAGAACCAAGACTAGACCACAACAAGGCTGAAGCTAGGGCTGTGACAACTCGCCCCCACTAAACAAGAATCTCGTCCCGAGATTCAAGCGTAGGATAAGAGGAAGAGGGGACTCGAACTATCACAATCTTCATGATCCAACTGCCTTTCCCGAAGATGTTGATCCATTGCATCCTGTTGGTTTTGACATCCTTGCTTTCGAGATCTTCATCCAACAATGACGACAGAAAGAAACTCTTCAGAAATCGATCTTCTCAAAGATCGAGCAATTCAAGATCAACTCGTGGGATGAGACATATAAACATCTCTCGAGCTGAGACACGAAGCATACACCTAGAGGGATGGAGTGAAACGGATGGCGAAGATTCACTAGGTAGGCAACAATTCCACACTTAAGAAGGTGGTGAACGGTTGTCAACATAGCGAGGAGTTGAGTTGCCATGATTCCCTAACGAGACATGTTGGAGGAGGTGACTTGTAGAATTATTCCCCTAAGTGGCAAAAAGAATTACTTTTGATCCATAGATCATCAAACTCTTCATACCAGCCTAAGGCAATTCACAACAATCGTTTGGCGGAGTAAGTAGGGATGGCATACCCAGACTAGAATGGATGATTTGGACTACCTTGTTGAAGACAACACAAGGGATGATTTTTCTTGCGTGTGCTCTCAAGAACTTGAGCATTTCCATATTCATCAAGGTTCTACCAACATCCATGCCGAGGATCCTGGCAACACATCTTACTACCATGATGAATAGTGATGGTCAATGCAGATACAAAGGAGGACAACACTTTCTCAGATTTCACCTTAGCGATGCCAAGGAAACGAAATCTAGATGTTCGACCGAGAGACATTTAGCACTCCGCTTCTAATGTTCTCCTTGATGTGCTAGCGTAACCCATTTATAGATATGGTTTGGTATCTAGAACATCAAGTAAAAGGTCGGACTTTTGGAGCACAAGAATCCATAAGAAATAACTACTAGAGTAAATCCTACGAAATCCTTATGAGGAGGTGGCCAACTTCCTCAATCAAGATACTACAATGGTAGGTCTTCCGGCTGGGTGTGTTGGCCACGACATCCACCTTACCTGTTTAGAAAGACCAACATTATAATTCCTGGGAAAAGGTCCAACCATCATATCTGCCTGAGATTCATATCTGGTTGGTGTCAGGATATTCCAGACTCATCAAGTCTAAAGAGAAAAATGAAAGTTTGCAACATAAGTCGACGAGATGACGTTGTAGGATTCTTGGGAAATAGACTACGGTGGTAAACTCCAAAACATGAGCCAGTTCTTCTACAAACATGTGAACACGCTGTCCCAGACAAGCATGACCACGTAGTAGTCTTACAACGAAACACTATCAAGTTCAGGTGGGAACCATCATTGCGGATAACAAAGTCCTTGATTAAGCCCGGGTTAGCTCTTCAAAAGGAACTTCTTATCCTTGAACTAATCAATCAGTGGCTTGGTGTGCTAGGAACACCTATGGAGTGGAGGTAATTAATCTACCAAACCATAGAGTACTTCGCACGAATGCATGACTGACTTGGGATGATTCCAAAGGAAGCAAAAACAAACCTTTCTCAAATTCATGGCGGCAACTTACACCTAATGCATGTGAATGTGGATAAAGTCACTTCTTTCACCAAAACATATACTTCATGAACGGGAGATGAAGAAATGCTTACAAAAGTTTCCAACACTAACTTAGATGTTCAACATGAATCATGGACAAGATGAAAATATTGCTGATGGGCTCAACAACAACTCATCGGAATTTCTATATCACTGGACTTCCACCATTATGTGAACAATGTGATAGCATTGGTCAGACCCAAAAGATATAATGGTGTTTGCTCTAGGGATCAACCACAAGTAAGACAGCATTACGAATATCGTTGGTTTTGATTTGATTTGACGATGACCCACACTCAATCAAGGTTTGGGGCAAGACGATAGGTCGAACAACTGATCATAGGGACCAATCGATGAAGATATCATCTTTCTTCAACAACCACACGAACACAAGGATATCCCTTTGAAAATGAACTAAGTGGGACAAACTTTCATCTTCGAACTCTCCAAGTTATTGTTCAGCTTAACCAACTAGCTCAGGGTATCCAACATAGATTCTTGGAGAAGGGGTGGTTTACAAGAAACCAACTTGATCGCGAGCTCAACATAACAGTCAGGGGACAACCAAGTAATACTTCCGAGAAGATCTTCGGAAAATCACGAACCACCGATATGTTACTAGGCTCGAGAACAACCTTGCTTTTCAGGGCAAGATGTTATGATCAAAAGAGTGAGGAATTGACATAATCCTAACTCATTGATCGAGGAGTGCACCAGAAATAAGGACTAGATAGCACGATCAATCTTAGGATGATGATTTAATAACCAACACACTAAGAATGAGAATATTGTCCCTTAACTACCAAGCAACGGAGTTGCTAGGAGTATTGATTTCACACATCACGACTCACTTACCAGCATTCCAGTTACAATAACACGGGAGCCGAGGAATGAAACAATGATGGCAAGAAGTATCACTGCGTCAAAAATTCATAAGAGATGGTGCAATTCCTATGATATTCTTGGCATGAATAGGGTAGAACTCCAAGGTAGAACAGAACAAAAGCTGGATTGGCATTTTGATCTGCGGGATACAACTACTTTGACCCAAACCTAGATATGGATGAGGTACTGGAGTTTGTTTCTCCTAGTCATTTTGGAATAGAATGGCTTGACGGACCACAAGAATAATAGGCATCGATGAACACAAATGCACACATACTCTTGGCTATCAACTGATAGAAGATAGTCGGGATACAACTGAAGAGGAACAACTCGAGGAACATATAATTTTTTGAGTTGTGGATGCATAGATTAGTATGTCGAGCAAAGCTCAACATTTCTTCTGGACAACCCATGCAGAGGACTGGCAGATTCACAATGCAGAATGGAGAACTCATCAAGAGCACTCTGGTTGTGATTTTTTGGTTCAAAGAACTTCTTCCATAAGCGGTTCGTAGTGTTCGAAAGAAGGAACTACCACGGACCTCGAGGACTAATGCAAAGGTTACTAATATCCTAAAGGAACTAGCAACACTATCGACATGAGGTAAGTAGGGTGAATCTCGGGTTCAAAACCCAGGAGTAGAATGCCTACTACTAAATGGCATCATGGGATGCTTTCGAGAATGGTGGCCAGAATCATCACACCGGGACACAAATCATGGCTAGATTACTAGGTGACTCCCTAGAACACCTAGGGTCATAATAATAGCTCCAACATATACGCCAAGGCAACGGAGTACCTCACAGACCGTGTAGTGTGCTTAATCTGGCCCAAAAGGACATCGGGAACGGATAGAAAGGGTTTGCAAATGCATCAGACTATGTAGAGACCTGGGATGACTCGGACAGCATAACGGCTGTAAATGCTCAGAAAAGGATTTGAGACATCCTGCAAAAATGGTGGCATAACCACTCAGAAGCACAATGTCAAGGTTCCGAGACCAACTATGAACACACGGAAGTAGTAGAAATTGAACTGGGGCTTAAATCCATAAATCCTATAAGTCTCTACGGATTAGTAACACGTCATCCTGATAGATAGATGAGAAGGCCTAGTTCTTAATCTTCATAGAAAAGAAGAGATTGACTCAGATCAGAAGGGCATAAGGTAAAGGAGTAAAAGAGCCTTACGTTCCCTTCCACAATCAATTCCCCTACATAACTAAAGCATTTCTAGACACGACTTCGACCAGCTTGGCTTGATAATCCTACAGGCAGTCAGGCTCTCATACCAACGCTGTCAGGACCCCGATCCTAAGTCACACCGATCTAGCATGTAACACTTCATATCACTTTGCGGCCTCACGCACGGTATTCCCACGGGTGCCACCTTACCTGACCCGGGACCATTTGCGCCTTTTGGCTCACGTATATGATAGTGTCGCTAGCATCCATATGACAGAGAACTTGGGCTGACATGGCTAGTCATGAACCCAAAGCGGCACTAACCTATGGGGACAGGCATACATGAATCACATCGAGCATGTCGGTCATCAGCGAGTGAATCCGAGCTGTAGCACTGGGCTAACAGCACTCCGGGGAACCCGGGCTGTAGCAGGCTAGGCAGGACTCTGGATGTCATCGCGTGACATTTCCCCGAAGGGACAGACATAGGAACAAAGTGAAACACATGCCGGCCAGTCAAGTGTCCTGAGCAGTAGTGCTGGGCTAGCAGGACTCCGGTGAACCGGGCTGTAGCGGACTACTATGGCTCATGGGAGCACCAGACTACATTTCCCCATAAGAGAGACTACCAAGGATAAACAACTAGATTGTCGGATCGCACACATACCAAACATTTCAATCATACACACAATATGCTCGATATGTGTAAATACAACATGGCATCACAACATAACTCTACAACTCAAGTATTTATTCATTAGGCTCCAAGGAGCGGGATATTACAAACATGGATCTCATGACCCAACATTTAGAGCATACAAGTCAAAGCACACGCGGAAGCTTAACATGTCTGGGTACAAACATCTACAAATGAAAAAGGTTGAGAAGCCTAACTATCTACAAGACCCTCCCAAGGGTACAAGATCGAAGCTGAGGTAACAAGCTAAACGTCGAAGTCCACGCGGAACTACAAGCGAGACTGAAGTCTCTCTGCAAAAACATAAATTAAACAAACGTGAGTACAAATGTACCCAGCAAGACTTACATCAGAACTAGCTACATATGCATCGGTATCAACAAAGGGATGGTGCAGTTTAACTGCAGCAAGCTAGCTTTGACTTAGTGGCTATCCTGAACTACGACTGCAAGTAACTCTTTTGAGGTGCGCACATGAGTCCACATATTCACCATACCAATACACCACTATGGATCCGCTCCCGTCTCCCTACGAGAACGCCATCCATAGCACTCACACTTATCTTGCGCATTTTAGAGTATCCACTTTCACTTGTCTATGAACTATGCAAGGGGTCAAGTTTCCATATCCGAGGAATCCGGCTATTCGAATAGATAATGATAACCCTGCAGGGGTGTACTTCTTCACACACGCTCTCGCCACTTACCACCATGTACACGTCGTGTATCTCGGCAACCTTCAAGCGCAAGCCTGGCGAGGGAGTCAGCCACGACCTGACTAACCAACAAGTCTCTAGTCCAGGTTTATCGCCTATTCAGGTTCCATCCGCAAGGAGATCCGGCCGGTGTGTCGCTCACGGCCCCAAACGATGTGTGCAGGGTTCCCAAGGCCACCTCGACGGATGGATCTACGCTTGGTACACCGTGCCATGGTGCCTAGTCTGTGCCAAGCCCACCTATACCGGGTACCACTTGGTAGACTACTAACACAACCTACAAACACCAGAAACTAGTTGCAACTCCTGGACAGAGATCAGGTTGATTAATAAGTCGAGAGGGGCACTTAAGCATTCCAATGCGTGGTAGTAGCTGTTCATGGATCACAAACACAGAACTCAGTTCCCGAGGACGGCTGCAATGAGACAACCCACCATGTACTCCTACATGGCCTCTCACCGCTACCTTTACCAAATCATGTTCACACACTTAGCTCTCAACAGTAGGACATGTTCACCACATTCCAATTCATCGCCGATGAATCAGACCTGACTCAACTCTAAGCAGTAGCAGGCATGACAAACAAACATGAATGAGTAGGCACATCAGGGCTCAAACAACTCCTACTCATGCTAGTGGGTTTCATCTATTTACTGTGGCAATGACAGGTTATGCAGAGGAAAGGGGTTCAGCTACCGCATCATGTAACAGTTGAAACGTTGTTGTCCTAATGTAGTAAAAGAGAGCAGGAGCGAGAGAGTGGGATTGTATCAGAATGAACAAGGGGGTTTGCTTGCCTGGCACTTCTGAAGATATTATAGCTCTTCATCGGTGTCATCGAACTCATCGTCGGGATACGCCTACCGAGAGGGGACAAGCACCGGAAATAGAGAAGAACACAATCAATGCAAATGCGACAATATGATGCATGATCATGACATGGCAATATGCTATGATTTGTACTAATGCATCTAGCAACAATTTAAATGAAGTCCATATGAACCAAGGGTTCATATGCAAACTCCATAAAGGGTATTTAAAATGCCATTATCATGTTTTCACTTATACAGGGGGTATAAGTTGGTTGAACATGCATGAAAGTAGCATAAATGGATAGACTGGATTTTTCTGATAATTTTTCATATATAATTTATTTCATTTGGAGTTACGGTTGACTTTATATGATTTTTAGAAGTTTTGAGCATTTTCTGAAAATAATAAATCATTTTTGATTTATTAAAATCCCAGAAAGCATTACTGCGTCAGCCTGACATCAGAATGATGTCATCAGGTCAACAGCGTCAGCCCAGGTCAAACCTGACGCTGGGACCCACTGGTCAGTGACTAGGCTAATTAAGAGAGACTGTTAGTGCTAATTTAATCCTAACTAAAAGTGTTAGTGGGGCATGGGCCCACATGTCAGTGACTAGGGAGGGTAGTTAGTGACAAATTAGTTTTAGCCTAATTTGACACGTCAGCCAGCCGGGCTTAGGCCACCGGCGACCTCAACCGACGGCGGAGGCACGCCGGAATCTCTGTTCCGGCGACCATTCGTTGCGCAGGTGGATTCTACGGGACCCTGGGGATGCGCCGTGTCCAACGGTGCCACTGGTTGGTCGCGTAGTCGCCGGAGCTGATGATGACGAGCACATCCATGGCGGCGCCCACACGGATTTGGCCGGGACAGTGTTGTGGTGTACGGTAGGAGGACCTGGTGGTGGCTACAGGCTCCCGCAGAGGCAGGGAGAATGATGACGCGTGCGGGGGCGGCTGGTTCGGGATCTGGCCACGGCGGCGCCATGGTCGGTGGCACGGAGCTCTCGGCTCCGGTGGCTAGGCGGGCTAGAGGAGGGGATTGACCGCGGGGAGAGGGGGAAAACGCTCGGGGGCTCACAGCAGCGCCATAGGGATGGCCAATGTGCTCGGGGAAGGCCGGACAGCGGCAAGTCGACGGTGGAGATCCGCGGTGGCCGACGGTGAAGAAGAGGTCGGGGGAGCCGCTGCAGGGCGCGTCCGCTCGCGTGGCTTGGCGGAGATGGCGTAGAGGTTAGTGTTGACACACGAACACGTCACGTGTACCCTCGATGCCGGGGGTGATGCACCGCAGCTCACGTCGAAGGAGACCCGACCGACAGCGCGATACGCAAGACAGTCGACGGGCGCTTTTGCAGACCCGAAAACCCCACACCCCCGGGAGGGACCCCGTCAGGGAGTGCGGTGGCTATGGGCTGCCCTAGGTCGATTCGCTCGCCCCTAGAGCCTCGGGATTCGCAGCTCTCAAACACGAAGAACAGCGAAGAACGAGATAGAAAAACGGTGGAGAGATAAAACGTAGATGAAAAAGTAGTATATTGATTTGTTCGATTGTGTGTCGTTTAATCGGCCGTCACCCCCAACATATATAAGAGGCGGCTGGACTTCCCGTACAAGCAAAGGATTTATCTAGGCTTTCCTTACAAGAAAATTACATCAATTCACGTCCTAGAATCCTAGTTCTGGTCCCACTCGGATTCAGCCCGAATCTGGTCCAATCTTCTGTCTTGCTCCTTGCGTGGGCTGTGGAATTTTCATATGACTTCCGATGGAGACGGTTCGAATATCAATTATGTGTGCTTCGACGAGGCCAACAATCCGTATGTTGATCACTTTTCCAAATAAGGCCATCTTGAATACTCCACGGGGTCATCTCTAATTTCGAGTCGGACTCGTTCATGTAGCTGACTGGACCGTCCGACTCTTGCAGCGTCTCTGCAGGTCGTATACTACGTCGGATGATGATGACTCCAAAAGCAAAGTTGACCGTTTCGACGTTACGAACAACTCCTATGTTGAACACTTCTTCAACCGAAGCCACCTAGATAAGTATTTGAGCCCATCTTCAACATCTGGTCGGATTGGCCTCGACAATTTCTACTGTTCACGGCAGCAAGCTTTTCCGGCAAGGTTACTGTTCACGGCGGCAAGCTTTCCCCGGCAGGTTACTGTTCACGGTGGCAAGCTCTCCCCCGGCAAGGTTACTGTTCACGGCGGCAAGCTTTCGCCGGCAAGGTTACTGTTCACGGCGGCAAGCTTTCGCCGGCAAGGTTACTGTTCACGGCGGCAAGCTTTCCCCAGCAAGGTTTTTGAGGCAGTAAACGACCTCGGATGAAAATGTGTACAAAAGCAAAGTTGACCGTTTTGACGAGACGAAAAACTCTCGTATTGAACGTTTTCCGATCCGAGGCCATCTTCTGGGCCAAAACACTCACGCATTACATCAGACACTTGCCAAGACATGTTTGGTCTTCCGCGTCATATTTCGCCTCTTGACAGGGCTGCATCCAGATATCTCTAACTTTTGCATACGAACTCAGATTGAGATGATTTTTATATCAAGACCGACCGATTCGACGAGACGAAGACAATTCATGTAGAGCATTCCTTCATCTGAGATTGTTCTGGAGGCGTACTTGACCAAAAAGCACTCAAAACACCTAAACATGACAATCTGAGTGTAGTTTTGGTCTTTGATATGATGCCGAATGATTATGGTCCAAACATCAAAGTTGTTCCACTCGGCAATGTGAAATTTCTCATTTATAATATTTTGTCATTTGAGGTCATCTCCATTGCATTCTGCATTGTGCCAAAATCAAGTGTCAACACAGGCCCCCCTGTTTTTCGGCAAAGCTTGCATGCCGAAAAATAATTTGCACCATGTTTGTTCTAAGGACGATGTCAACACTCCATCGGCCATATATTCTTCTCAGGGCGATAATTATGTATCGGCCATGTTTGTGCTAAGGGCGATAATCGTATATCGGCCATTGCCTACTTAGGCTTCCTGCCACACACTCGGGTGGTACTTCTTCAAATATTTGCCATTGAGAGATCGAGGTAACAATGCCCCCTGTATTGATGCCACCAAATATGAATTTCTGGGAACAACTCTTGTAATCCTAAAAGGACCTTCCCAACTTGGAGACCACTTCCCGAATTTTCTATCTCTTGAACCAATCGGTAGAATCACTTTCCAGACGAGGTCACCAACTTGAAAATTCTTCAACTTGACTTTCTTATTGTAAGCCCTTGCCACCCTCAACTTATCTCTCTCTATGGCATTCAAAGCAGCCAAACGTTTATCAGCAACCTCATCAATGTTGTCCATCATCAAGTTATAGAAGTCTATTGCCGATAAATCATTTTGTTTGGCTATTCTCAAAGCATTCAAATTTACTTCCACTGGTAAAACAACCTCCTGACCATATACTAGCTCATATGGAGTCACTTTCGTAGCACCATGCCTTGAGATTCTATATACCCATAATGCCTCAGACAACAAGTCATGCCATCTCCTTGGATTATCCTCAATCTTCTTCTTGATGAGCTTGATTAAAATTTTATTGCTAGACTCAGCTTGTCCATTAGCTTGGGCATAATATGGGGAGGAATTGAGCAACTTTATGTTATAAGATTCGGCAAACTCTCTGACTTGGTGTGACATAAAAGATGAACCTTGATCTGTAGTTAACGTTTGAGGAATACCGAATCTATGAATAATGTGTTCGGTTATGAATTTAATTACCTCTGTATGCGTCATGTTCTTGAGAGGTACCGCTTCAGACCACTTAGTGAAATAATCAGTTGCCACCAATACGAACCGATGCCCCTTCGAAGAAGACAGATGGATTTGCCCAATAAAGTCTAAACCCCATCCTCTGAAAGGCCACGGCTTGATAATAGGATGCAACATAGCAGCGGGAGCTAATTGAATATCACCAAATTTTTGAGAAGCTTCGCACCCTTTATAATATCTGAAGCAATCATTAATCATGGTCGGCCAATAAAACCCAGCACGTCGTAATAACCATTTCATCTTGGGAGCCGACTGGTGAGTACCACGAATGCCTTCATGTACCTCTCCCATAGCAACTCTTGCTTGGTCCTCATCCAAGCACTTTAAAAGAACATCATCAACTGTTCGGCGATAAAGATCATCATCCCTCATAGTATATTTAAAAGCCATACGCCGAACAGCCCTGTCCACCCTTTCACTCGGATTACGCAAGTAAGCAACAATGGGCTTCCTCCAGTCGGAATTGTCACCTGCACTAGATTTTTTGTTAATGACCGAATCAGTGGGTTCTGGTTCAGCCTCTTCTATACTGGTAAGACAAGACATCGGATTTTGAGAAATATGAAACATGCCATGATCAACATGGTATCCAGATGCTTGTTGTGCCAACTCATTTGCTTTCTAGTTGTCATGTCTAGATATATGTGCAATGCTAAAACAATCCAAAGTAGAGATTATATCTAGACATTTATCAAGATAAACATTAAGTGATTCGTCCAAACACTGAAAGACTTTGGATATTTGCTGTACCACTAGTAACGAATCACCATAAGCCTCAATATGTGTAACACCTATAGCAAGTAACATCTCTAGGCCGAATAGCAATGCTTCATATTCGGCTTGATTGTTTGTGCAAAAATATTCTAAGCGGCGTGAGGCTTCAAAAACAGCACCATGAGGAGATATATAAACAATACCAACACCTTGGCCATTGCTACAAACTGACCCATCAAAGTATAATATCCATGGTACTAATGAAATAAGGTTCATATCAACATCATGCTTGTCATTAATCCGATGTTCAACAATGAAATTAGCAACAATTTGGCCTTTCATGGACTTTAGAGATTCATAAGCCATATCATATTCAATTAAAGCATAAGCCCACTTGCCAATTCTACCACTAAGAATTGGCCTATGCAACATGTATTTAATGACATCGGTTTGACAAGCTACTACACAAGCACTCGGCGCTAAATAATGTCTCAGTTTTGTGCAAGCATAATATAAGCATAGACATAATTTCTCAATAAATGTATACCTTGTCTCTACGTCCAATAAGCGGCAGCTCAAATAAGTGATGGCATCCTCTTTTCCTTCGGTCTCTTGAGTTAGAACAGCACCAATAACTTCTTCCTCTGCTGCAATGTAAAGTCTGAAGGGTTCCCTATGCTTGGGTGCTCTCATCACCGGAGGAGTGCACAAATAATTCTTGATTATATCAAATGCTTCTTGCTGTTTTGCCCCCCAAGTGAAATCAGCATCATCCTTTAACCGAAGGATAGGAGTAAATGCATCAACTTTCCCTGACAGATTAGCTATGAACCTTCTCAAATAGTTGACCTTGCCAAGGAACTTTTGCATATCTCTCTTGCATGTTGGAGCCTCCACTTTCTGTATAGCCTCTATCTTTTTGGGATCAATCTCTATGCCATCTTCATGAATAATGAAACCCAAAAACTTACCAGCTGACACGCCAAAAGCACACTTCAAAGGATTCTTCTTCAGTCCATACTTTTTCATTCTTTCAAAAGCTAAACGCAAATCGGCCAAGTGAGATTCAAAAGCATCCGATTTGACAAGAATATCATCAATATAAACTTCAAGTATGATACCGAGTAAATCATGGAAAACCAAATTCATAGCCCTTTGATATGTGGCTCCAGCATTTTTTAATCCGAATGTCATCACTGTCCACTCGAATAAACCAACGAAACCAGGGCATCGAAAAGCAGTCTTGTACATGTCCTCTTCGGCCATAAAAATTTGTTGTATCCGGCATTACCATCTAGAAAGCTAATAACCTTATGCCCAGAAGCATCATTAATAAGCATATCGGCTATCGGCATAGGATACTCATCTTTGGGTGTAGCCCTATTCAAATCTCTGAAATCAATGCACACCCTCAACTTGCCGGATCCTTTCTTCTCCACTGGGACAATGTTAGAAATCCACTCGGCGTACCTGCAAGGTCGAATGAAATTAGCTTCAAGCAGTCGACCGATCTCTTCCTTGATTCGGTCATATGTTTCTGGATTAAATTTTCTGGCCGACTGTTTATAAGGTCTAAAACCGGCCTTTATAGGCAACCGATGCTCCACTAGCTCTCTGCTTAACCCTGGCATCTCATGATATTCCCATGCAAAGCAACAAACATATTCTTTCAATAGCTCGATTAACTTAGCTTTACAATCGGCTTTCAAATTTTTGTTTATAAATGTCGGTCGAGTGACTGAACCATCTCCAATATCTACCTCTTCTAATGGATTGGCCGACGTAAAACCTTGTCCAAGTTTATCCATGTCATCCAACTCCTCTATAGACTCATACATATCGTTCTCACTGGACCGATATTTCACAAGACGTTTTTGTAACCACTCAGAGCTAGAATCCATTTAAACATATCATACCTTGGAGCCGATTGCATTCAGTCGGCTTTAAAGAGACGGGCACAGAACCATTCTTGGTTGCGCTGAGAAAATCAAACTCTGATAAGTCACGTCCCATCAAGCAAGTAGCATTGGGATGTTGCCAATCCACCGACGCATTGGCCAAAGCAACACAGGCCGAGTTATCCGCATGAATGACTTCCACTTCATCATCAACCCACTGAATCAAAAACTGGTGCATAGTGGATGGCACACACTGGTTTGCATGAACCCAATCATGGCCTAGTATGACGTTGTAGTTACCTTGCACCTCGGCGACAAAGAATGCAGTAGCCAAAGTTTTGCTTCCGACTGTAAGCTCCACATACATCACACCTTTGGCTTCAGTTTTCTCTTTGTCTTCAAACCCGTTAAGCACGATATTGGTCTTGATCAATTCTTCATCAGGCAAACCCAATTTCTTGAAGACCGAATAGGGCATAAGATTTACCACAGCACCACCATCAACAAGCATCTGAGTGAGCGGCGACCCATTGATATGACCTCTGAGATATAATGGTTTCAGATGCGTTACTGGTTCTTTTGGCTTCTCGAATATCGCGTTTTTAGGGCCAAAATCCAGCTGAGCCACCTCCCCTTCCTCATCTACAACACGAAACTCAGCAGGCAAGTAATACACCATATTGATATCCATACCTTCATGAACCGGTGTAGACTCATAGTCCAACATATCAGCCTCCTCCTCAAGTGCATCCACCGATTCAGAAATTTGTCCGAGTGAAGATGAAGCAATAGGTAACGTAGACGATGCAATGATTGCGTTGTCCTTTTTTGGTAGTGTAGGTGCTGCTGTGATAGGCGTAGAGGCCACTGTATCTCGTATTTGTTTGGGCCTCCACACTTGTTTTGTAGGTACCATAGGCCGAGTGTCATTAAACAACTTATCCCTTTGCTTCTCCGCCTCCTGTTCTGCCATCTCTTGGCTCCTTAACCTCTGTAGTTTCCTCTTCTGTGTCTTTGTTAGCCCTGGAGGACACCACTTTGGCTGAGTGTATTTAGGATCTCTCGTTTTTACTCGGCTGGCGCTTGCTTCATGGTCATTAGCCGAGTGCTTTGGCGCAATAGAAAGTATCGGCTCAGCCGGTTTGCTATGCACAATTGACTGCTGTATGGCAAATGTTTTGGTGCCCAAGATAAGTGAGTCGGCATCCGTTTTCTCCTTGCTTTTTCCCGACTCAACTGCTGCAACACTTGGTGACTTAACATGCCATTCTTTTTGACTTTCCAGATGCATGAAATTTCCACTCGGGCGCAGCTTTTTACTCTGATGGAATCCACTCGGATGGATGTCACTCGGATGGAATTCACTCGGATGGAATCCAGTCGGATGGAATCTATTTGGCCACATTTTTTCACTCGGATAGCTTCCACCTGGGTGCATCCTTACACTCGGATAATTTCCACTCGGTCGCATATTTTGACAAGCCGACTGATAGCCACCGATGTTGAGTCGGCCATTATATGAGTAATCAAGTCGATCCCACACAGATTGCCTCTGCTCTTCTGAAAACTGCGCCTTTGGTCCACTCGGTTTTGTATAGCGACTGAACATATCAACTGATGGTGACCTTGGTCGTTTTAGATGAGTCGGTCGATTGAAACTAGAACCGGTCGACTGGTTAACATACTTGGACAACAACATATCAAAAGTTGGCTTGATCCGCTTGCGCTGCACTTTAGCTTCATTCTTCTTCCACTTGCCAACTTCTGGACTCTTGGGCTTGACAAATTTAACACGAGTATTTTCTTGCACTTGCGGTTGCCCCCCGAGTGCAGGATTCTTGATGGTGATTTTGATCACTTCCTTGCCATCGGGTTGCTTATCAAGCACAACCTGTCTCCCCAAGACCTTGTTGTCCTCCTTGTCTTTCCTGGGCTCACCAACAATGACATTAGCTTTATTAGCAGATTCGGCTACCTCCGGCCGAATGAGTAGCTTCTTCCCCTCCAAATCCATGGTATTCATTGGAAAAGGCTGTTTATCAACTTGCATTTCAGAAAAGTTCAATCGTCCGTCATTAATGGCCGATTGTATTTGTCGTCGAAAAACATTGCAATCGTTAGTAGCATGAGAAAAAGAATTATGATATTTGCAATAAGCGCGCCGTTTCAGCTCTTCAAACGGCGGCAAAGTATGAGTTATTATAATAATTTTAGCTTGCAGCAAAGCATCAAATATTTTATCACACTTGGCAATGTTAAAAGTAAACTTCATCTCTTCATCACGATTCTTATGAATCGGTTTCAGATCATTGCAAGTAAATGGTTTGGCCTTAGATGGCCAAACAAATTCAGTAGAAAAAACATCACCCTCATCGTCCGAGTGATCACTATCATATTCGATCATATTCATCTTTGGACGATCGGCTTTGTATCTATGCACTTCTTTGAGGTCTTTGTTTCGGCTTTCCTGAGCCAAAGCCCTTTGTAAGACTTGGTTGATATTTAAGAACTCATAGCCTTCTAGCTTTTCTCTGATGGGAGTTTTCAAACCACTCAGCACTAGGTCTACCAAGTCTCTCTCGGTTATCACCAAACTAAAACACCAGTTTTTTGTTTCTCTAAATCTCTTGACGTAATCGGAGACCGATTCATCATGCTTCTGCTTAACTGATGTTATATGTGACAACTTGAGTTCATTGTCGCCGCTATAAAAGTGATCATGAAACTTCTGCTCTAGCTGCGACCAAACCCGAATGGAACCATGGGGTAAGAAGAAAACCATGAAAATGCGGTACCAATTAATGATAAAGGAAATAAACGCACTTTCAATTCGTTCAATGAGCCTGCCTCACCCAATTGTGCTAAATATTGACTAACATGCTCCCATGTGGTTTTTGTGCCTTCTCCACTAAATTTAACAAAATCTGGAATTTTATATCCTGGAGGGCACTGGATGGCATCAAAGTACTCGGGGTACGGCTTTTGGTGAATCCGATTCCGAGGTAACTCAACTCCAAAATTCTCTCGAAGCATCTTAGCCATCCCCTCTCTAAGATTAGCTAGACCATCATCCATAGTGGACGATGACGCTTGTGGCAGTGGCATAGGAGGAGTAGGGTTACTAGCTGTAGGTAAGAATTGTGGCATGTATGTCGACCCAAAATTTGGTAGTGGTCGAGTGGTTGTAGATGTAGGTAGGGTTTGGTTCAGCGCTGCCACCGAACCTGGCATGCTCATAATAGGGTTGATGGGTGCAGTCACAATCTGATTTGTATGGGTAGGACAATAAGCCATCGGCACAGGAAGCGCCGATGCAATAGGTAAAGCCAGATTAGGGTTTTGCACACTAGCAGCTACACCATCATTACCACTAGATGATTGAGATGTATTCTTCTGAGCATTAGTATTTTCTATGAAAGTTTGATAGACTAGATTGTTACCATCAGCAATACGACTTTCTATCTCAGCCCACTGCTCAGGAGAAAAAGTAGTACTCACAGAGGGTTTGACCTGCTCGGCTTGAAGAGGAGGGAACTTGATTTCTTCAATCGGAGTGATGTTGCCTTGGTGATCTTTCTTGAATTTTGCAAGGAACTCCTGCAGGTCCTTCTCCTCACGTGCCTTCTTGTACTCCTCATAGACTTGGCGATGATTAGCCGATATCTCATCAAGACTAGGCTTAATGATGTTATCGGCGTCTACCTCAGATGGCTTGGGAAGATCGGACATGGTGGATGATGATGATTGATCTTCGTCCCCAGCGGAGTCACCAAAAAGTGTGTTGACACACGAACACGTCACGTGTACCCTCGACGCCGGGGGTGATGCACCGCAGCTCACGTCGAAGGAGACCCGACCGACAGCGCGATACGCAAGACAGTCGACGGGCGCTTTTGCAGACCCGAAAACCCCACACCCCCGGGAGGGACCCCGTCAGGGAGTGCGGCGGCTATGGGCTGCCCTAGGTCGATTCGCTCGCCCCTAGAGCCTCGGGATTCACAGCTCTCAAACACGAAGAATAGCGAAGAACGAGATAGAAAAACGGTGGAGAGATAAAACGTAGATGAAAAAGTAGTATATTGATTTGTTCGATTGTGTGTCGTTCAATCGGCCGTCACCCACAACATATATAAGAGGCGGCTGGACTTCCCGTACAAGCAAAGGATTTATCTAGGCTTTCCTTACAAGAAAATTACATCAATTCACGTCCTAGAATCCTAGTTCTGGTCCCACTCGGATTCAGCCCGAATCTGGTCCAATCTTCTGTCTTGCTCCTTGCGTGGGCTGTGGAATTTTCATATGACTTCCGATGGAGACGGTTCGAATATCAATTATGTGTGCTTCGACGAGGCCAACAATCTGTATGTTGATAACTTTTCCAAATAAGGCCATCTTGAATACTCCACGGGGTCATCTCTAATTTCGAGTCGGACTCGTTCATGTAGCTGACTGGACCGTCCGACTCTTGCAGCGTCTCTGCAGGTCGTATACTACGTCGGATGATGATGACTCCAAAAGCAAAGTTGACCGTTTCGACGTTACGAACAACTCCTATGTTGAACACTTCTTCAACCGAAGCCACCTAGATAAGTATTTGAGCCCATCTTCAACATCTGCTCGGATTGGCCTCGACAATTTCTACTGTTCACGGCAGCAAGCTTTTCCGGCAAGGTTACTGTTCACGGCGGCAAGCTTTCCCCGGTAGGTTACTGTTCACGGCGGCAAGCTCTCCCCCGGTAAGGTTACTGTTCACGGTGGCAAGCTTTCCCCGACAAGGTTACTGTTCACGGCGGCAAGCTTTCCCCGGCAAGGTTACTGTTCACGGCGGCAAGCTTTCCCCGGCAAGGTTTTTGAGGCAGTAAACGACCTCGGATGAAAATGTGTCCAAAAGCAAAGTTGACCGTTTTGACGAGACGAAAAACTTTCGTGTTGAACGTTTTCCGATCCGAGGCCATCTTCTGGGCCAAAACACTCACGCATTACATCAGACACTTGCCAAGACATGTCTGGTCTTCCGCGTCATATTTCGCCTCTTGACAGGGCTGCATCCAGATAGCTCTAACTTTTGCATAAGAACTCGGATTGAGATGATTTTTATATCAAAATCGACCGATTCGACGAGACGAAGACAATTCATGTAGAGTATTCCTTCATCCGAGATCGTCCTGGAGGCGTACTTGACCAAAAAGCACTCAAAACACTTAAACATGACAATCTGAGTGTAGTTTTGGTCTTTGATATGATGCCGAATGATTATGGTCCAAACATCAAAGTTGTTACACTCGGCAATGTGAAATTTCTCATTTAGAATATTTTGTCATTTGAGGCCATCTCCATTGCATTCTGCATTGTGCCAAAATCAGGTGTCAACAGTTAGCTGCGGAGCTTCTTGCTGCGTCGGAGAGGCGTGTGGAGGCCGGTGGCCGCGGTGGTGCACGTCGGCGGCGACGGGGCCACTCGGGTGCATGCGAGGGAGAGAGAGTAGAGGAGGGAAGAGCGTCCAGAGGGAGAGGGAACGAATGAGGGGGTCGAGGCGGCGCCGAGGAGAGGACACGAGGCATCGCGGTGGCCAGGCGACGCAGGTATGCAGCCTGGTGGTGTGGCGCCCGCGCGCGCGCCGTGCGCTGTCCCTCCTCTGCCTACTGGCAGAGGTTAGGGATGACTGGCACCGAGCCAGGTGGGCTGGGCCAGCACAGGTGAGGCCCAGGTAAGGTTTCCCTCTCTGTCTTATTTCTATTTTTGTTCTGTTTTTCTATTTATGCAAATTTGTTTAAATTTGGTTTTCAAACAAAATCACTTTTAAAAATTTCTGAAAATAGTTATGGGCACTAAATGAATTATTCCAGAGGCCCTCAACTAATTCCAAAATTGTTGGAGCATTTAAAATATTTATAGTATTGAAATGCCCCAATTCAAATACAATATGAGTTAATTCAGAAATCCAGAATGGCCTAGAAATATGTGCATCATTTTTTTGGAAGAGGTTCTAGACCAATTCAAAAATGATGGGCATTTATGAAGGGCATTTTGGGTTCATTGAAAATATTTTTATTTTGATCCTAGTTGCATTTCATTTGGTGCTAGGGTTTAGACATCCCCATTTCAGGTTTAAGAAGATTTAAACATGATGCAACAACCAAGACTAGACCACAACCAGGCTGAAGCTAGGGCTGTGACACCCGTGGCCGGTCTGGACTCCGTCTCCCGTCCGAGTCACTACCACGCTTCTTCTCCCATCCGAGTCGCCATCGCGCCTTGCCTCGAGTCAAACTGCTAGCTCCGTGCGCCAAAGTCACTGGATTCCTCTGTCGCCATGCCTGTGGCCCCGAACCGGCCTCCACGGCTGCGGCATGGTGCCAAGCCGCCCGTTTCCCCATGGCCCGCTTCACCTCCACGCTCGACCGGCACGCCGCGCTCGACAGGGGTGACCCGGACTGGTCCATCAACCATGCCCGCGCCCTCGCTTCAAACCGGCCTCCACCACCGTCCGACCCCAAACCGGCGACCGGAGAGCCGTCGTCTGGGTCATGGCCCGCCTCAGCGTCGACAACCTTGGCCCACCTGTTCCAAGCAGCCACAGCCTTCCATCGCCGCCGGGCCGGTCGTGGCCGTCGAGTCACCGCCGAGCAGTGCCGCCTTTACCTCAGTCCGGCACCTCCATCTCCGCCTTCGCCTCCGCTCGGCCTCACTGAGAGCCGCCGTCCTTGAACCGCCGCCTTCGTCACCCGTTGGCACCACCGCCAATCTGCCGGATTACACTTCCGTATCCACTCAACCGCGCCAGGAACCGCCGCACGACTCCGCTGATTTCGAACTGCCGGAAGCTGCATCCGCGAGCCTACATCACCAGTTTTCTCCACTGTGGCTTTATCCACCTCCGAGCCACCAAATTTGTGCTGGCACTCCCCTGCCGCCTAGTGGTCGCCATGGTCTCATTTGCGCCACCGAGCCGCATCGCTCGGGAAGCCTCGCCGAGCCACCGCCTGCCTAATCTGTTCTGTGGAGTCACCGCCTATCTCCAACCTGTCTCCAGTCCGCCAGCCACCCGACCGCCTCTTAAGTTGCAGTTGCATCGAGCCGCCATCACTGTGGCCCGCCTCGCCGGGTTGCCAGCGCCTCCTCTGTCGCCGGTGACAAACCGTTGTCTCCACGACCTGTCTGGCCATCATGGCCTTGTCAAAATCGGCATGGGCCACCATCCCGCAACCTTGAGCTGGCCTTACTGCTATAAACCGGTGCCCCCGAGATTCACTCTGGTCAGCTTCTGCGCCGTCTCCACACCGCCACGGGCTTCCCCGCGCCCGAGCTCCTCTCTATCACCAAGCATGCGCCTGAGCTGTTGTCTCTACCGTCCGCTTCTGCTGCAACCTGTGCGGACCATGACGCCAGGCGCCCTCGCTGCCGAACTGCTGCGGTCTTGCTTGACTCCGAGCCGCCCTGCGATGTTTTCGCCACGGCCAACTGTGCCTTCAAGTCGCCGTAAACCGGATTCGTCAAAAACAGCCACCCGAACTCACCGCCTCGCCGAGTTACCTCTACCACCACGATCTGGCCTCGCCATCGCTCCTACTGTGGCCGGCCCCGAGAAGCCCCCGCGTCAAACCGCGGTTGTACGTTGGCTCGCTTTGCGGGTTCCCATCCGCGTCGACCGCATTGAATCGGCCATGGCTGCCGGGTCTTCACCGCGATAGAGCTACCAGTACCACCACACCAACCCTCTTCAACACGGCGTCGATGTAGAGGCATCCCTTGATCCACGACCCGGTCATGCTACTTTAAACCGGCGCCCCCGAGAGCGGCCACCCTAAAGTCAACTCGCCACTTTGAAATATCGGACACATGAACTGCTACTTCGGTCGGCCCAGCTGGGGTTTGGGGATTTTACGGAGATGACCCGGAGAAGGATTCAGACTCCGCGGTCGCCTTCGACCTCACTCTGAGCCGCTGGAGGATCTTGGGTTGTCCCGCGCCCTGCGCCGCCGTGGCTGTGTCCCGCCTCACCTCCTATGCCGCGCTGCCAGCTCTGCCACGAGCACCCTTGCAGGTTTGCAATAGCTTCAGCCATCCGAGTCGCCGGCATACTACCTTTGCTAGCAATTCATCGTGACCGCCCGATCTGCTTAAACCGCCCGAGCGGTCCTTTTTCGTCAAGTCTGCTATGAATGCCTCCGGGTTACAGCGCCCCGACGGCCTTGCCATTCCTATTGAACCAGCCACAACAGCTGTCAGTGAGACACCGTGGTTTCAGTGGAGGTTGACACAGCATGGCACTCCTGGACGGTCATTATTCAAAGAAAAGAAAAGGACAAGTCTACATGCAGTCCTTCTACCCATGTGGAGATAAAAAAATCAGTTCCTGAGGTTGCAAGTGAAATATGTCAGTTCCAACACCGCTGCCTGAAAGCGCGCACATGCAGCCGTCCCCCGCAGTCCGGTTTATATCAATCCACGGCCGACTCGCCTGTCTGTGCCGAATTACAACGATGGTGCTATCCCTTCCAGCCCGCACCGGCTTGCAATGCCATGGTCGATTTATCGGTTGTCCAGGCGAATCAGGCGCTATCCCTCCTATTCGCATATACTTTGTTTGAGAACAATTACTCTGGCCTATATCTTTTTATACAGGACAAATGCTCACTAAAAAAGTGATGCCCTACTACGGACGGCGCGCGCTAGCTGTTCTACACCGACATTTGTGCATATCACACTGATGAACCGGACCGCAAACCGCCGCCCCCGCAGTCCAGACTAAATCAACAATGTCGCGGCCGACTCTCTTGTCCGTACTGGCGTATAACCCTGCGATGGATATTAACTGGACTGACATATCAGGCCGTCAGAAAAATTTCCGGCCTAAACAAATCAGGTGAAATCCATCCATTCAATTTTTAATTGATATATTTTGTTTTCTTTTGAAAACAATTACTCGGTCCTGCAATATTTGTTGTTTTCAGGACGATTATGCACGACAAACATGGTTTATACCACCGGTACGGAGCATATGCTGGCAATATTTGGAGTGGCGTTAGTCCGTGCCACATTACACGGGTGTGCATAAGCCGCCGCCCGTGCATCTTGATCTACATCAACTCGCTGGGACTGCGCCTACGATTGATTGGCCAGTCCACACCGACACCAGCTTACAACGCCGTGGTTGATTCATCTGCCTGCTCCTACGATGGACTCACCCATGATTAATTCCCGCTTCACCGTGGTGATCATCAATTCCGCGGTGAATAATTTCTGGCCTAATATATCAGGTGAAATCCATCTAGTATATTGTTTATATATTGCTTTCTTTAAAAGAGCAATTACTCCAGCTTGCAAAGTTATTTAATGCAGGACCCTAAACCGCCGTTAGAAAATTTCTGGCTTAAAAAGAAGGTTTCCTGTTTAAAAATCCGACTTAAGGGAAGGTTGTCTCCCACAAAGCTTTGAAACTCTCAAAATCCGGTTAAGAATTTCCGGCTCAAGAAGAGTATTATTTCTCACAAAATTCGAGCTCTCAGAAAAAATTAAAGGGATCAAAGAGAGTCTGCTGCACAACACAACTCAAACATAGGTACCCCTTGAGCACAGCTCACAGTATCATTTGGGAGCTTGGTCGTATTTGAACCATAGCTGCACCTCTTGATCTGGCTATCAAGCCAATATTATCATAAGAGCACGGCTCTGGTTACTTCGGTAAATCCAGCTATCAAGCCAAATATTATCATAAGGGGCCAAAAAGAGTTTGCTGCACAGCACAGCTCAAACATGGGTATCCCTTGAGCACAGCTCACAATATCACTTGGGGGCTATGTTCGAACCATAGTCACGCTGTCAGGACCCCGACTCGATGTCACATCGATCTAGCCGGTAACACCTCATATCACTTTGCGGCCTCACGCACGGTATCCTCACGGGTGTCGCCTTACCTTTGCCCGGGACCGTTTGCGCCTTTTGGCTCACGTATATGATAGTGTCGCTAGCATCCATATGATAAAGAGCCCGGTCTGACATGACTAGTCGTAAACCCAAAGTGGCACAGACTTACAGGGACAGGCATCCATCACCCAGCTTCGAACGTGTCGGTCATCAGCAAGTGGGTCCGGGCTGTAGCACTGGGCTAGCAGGACTCCGGTAAACCGGGCTGTAGCGGGCTAACAGGACTCCGGTACTCAAAGCGTGACATTTCCCCGAAGGGACAGACACAGGAACGAAGAAGGACACATGCCGGCCAGCCTAGGTGTTCCAGAGCAGTAGCAAGCTACCATGGCTCAGCGGTAACACTAGGAGACATTTCCCGGTAAGAGAGGCTACTAAAGATAAACAACTAGATAGTCAGATCCCACACATACCAAGCATTTCAATCATACACACAATATGCTCGATATGTGCAAATACAACGAAGCATCACAACATGACTCTACGACACAAGTACTTTATTTAAGGCTCAGAGAGCCATACATAACATACACAAAGGTACGGGTCTCACTACCCAACATACAAGTCATACAGTCATACAAACCAGCAGCGGAAGTAACTTGTCTGAGTACAGACAACTAGTAAAATAAAAGAGGCTTGGGAAGCCTAGCTATACTACAAGGTCCTTCACAAGCATCAGGGTCACCACCTGGGTCTTTTAGCCTACTCGTTGATGTCAACGTCTACATAGAACCCATCAGAAGGGGTTGCAGCGTCTTCTGTAAAAAATGTAAATTATAGCAACATGAGTACAAAGGTACTCAGCAAGACTTACATCAGATCCTACATACATGCTTAGTATCAAGAAGGGTTGGTGGAGTTATTGCAGCAAGCCAGCCTTGACTCTTGGCTAGACTATCCTACGATACTCCAACTTGAAATGGTTTTGCGCACACGAGTCCACACCAATTCAATACACTACCGAGGATCCGCCTCCGTCTTCCTACGGAAGAGCCATCCTCGGCACTCACACTTGTCTTGAGGCTTTTAACAGTTTCCATTTACTTGTCTATGAACTGTATAGGCAACCAAGTAGTCCTTTACCGCGGACGCGGCTATTCGAATAGATCATGTTAACCCTGCAGGGGTGTACTTCTTCATACACGCTCTCACCACTTACCGTCGTTTACACGACATGTACTCGGCAACCTTCAAGCGGAAGCCCAACGTGGGTGTCGGCCACGACCTACCTAATCACCTAAGCCTCCAGTCCAGGTTTATCGCCTATCCAGGTTCCATCCGCAGGGAGTCCGGCCGAGGTTTCCCATACGGCCCCGAACGATGTGAACAGGGTTCCCGAGATACCTAACGGGTATTCGGTACACCGTGCCACGTACCTACCGCATCACAGCCCACCCCTACGGTCAGCGCTGTCCACGGCCTCCAGTAGGCTACAAACACCAGAAACTACTTGCAACTCCTGGACGGAGAACTAGGGTGAATAAGAAGCCGAGAGGGTCCATTGGTTTCGGGCCCAATGCATGGTAGTAGCTGATTTTTAAATCACACATACAGATCTCAGTGCTTAAGGTCGGCTTCAATGAAACAACCCACCATGTACTCCTACATGGCCTCTCATCGATACCTTTACCAAATCGTGTTCACCACACCACTCTCATTACCGACATAAACATTTCACTCTAGCCCATCACCCAGATGAACCAGACCTGACACGACTCTAAGCATAGCAGGCATAGCAAGGTAGGAACAACACATACATATGGCTCAAACAACTCCTACACATGCTAGTGGGTTTCATCTAGTTACTGTGGCAATGACAGGTCATGCAGAGGAAATGGGTTCAACTACCGTAGCACACAGCAGTTTGAAACGCGTTGTCTTAATGCAGTAAAAGAGAGCAGGAGCGAGAACATGGGATTGTATCGATATGATCAAATGGTTGGTTGCTTGCCTGATGGTTCGATGCACTGATACGGTTCTTCGTTAGGGTAATCACGGTACTCCTCGGAGGCAGAACCTGTCGCAAAGGACACCGATACACAACCATCACCAAACAATGTGCAACAATATGATGCATGCATGAAACATGGCAATATGAGTGTGTTGCACTAATGCAACTAAAACCAGAAGGGTTTGAGCAAATTTGAATCAAGGATTCAAATTTCAAATTCAATATGGCCTTTTAAAGTGCTTTTCCTTGTTCTGCTTAAAACATCAATTTAACTTGTTTGATCATGCATGAAAATAGTACAGATGGATAGATTGGATTTTTCTGATCATTTTTCATATATAATTTGTCCAATTTGGAGTTACAGAATAAAAGTTATGAATTTTTGAAGTTTAAATTATATTCTGGAATTTCCTGATTTAAATTAAATCCAGAAATTATAGTTATTGCGCCAGCATGACGTCATCATGACGTCAGTGGTCAACTGCGGCTGGCTGAGGTCAAACCTGACGTGTGGGGCCCACACGTCAGTGACAGGGGGGTTAAACAGGGTTAAATTAATCCTAATTACTAATTAGTGGCGCTGGGGCCCACTGGTCAGTGTCAGGGGGTTAACTAACAGTGGTTAGCGCTAATCCTAATTAGCTACAGGGCTGGGCCCACCTGTCAGGGACTCAGGGGGGTCCTGCCGTGGTCAAGGTGGGTCAAACCCACCGGCAACGTGACGCCGGCGAGGCCCGAGACGGCGGCGCGATGCGGGATCGCGCTACAGGGCACGTGCGAGGCCGTTCTTGGGCTCGTTGAAGAGCTCTTGCTCCCGCGCGTCGAACGGTGGTGGTGGCCGAGCCTGGGGTGGCCGGTACCGTCGACGGCGAGCTCGTGAGCGGCGGCCGGAGTTCGGGTGCGGTCGGAGTCGGCGTTGCAGGGTGTTTGGAGAGGCGTTGGTGCGTGCTGCGTGCTCCTAGTGAGGCGTGGAGCACGATAGTGTGCTCGGTTGGGCGCTACGGTGACCGTGGCCACGACGGCGACATCGCCGGCGGCGTGGAGCTCTCGGCCAAGGTGGGGCTAAGGCCTAGAGGTCGAAAGAGACCCGGGAAGAAGGGGGAAACGACTCGGGGGCTCACCGCGGTTGCAGTGGGCGTCGAAGCGGGCTCGGAGACGCGCTGGAGACGGCGAATTCGTCGGCGATGATGGTCGGAGCCCGAAGAGGGGAACGGCGATGTGGCGGCGATGCAGGGCTTCCGGAGGTCCGTGGAGCGGTGGGGAGGAAGAGGAGGTCGAGGCGGAGCCGCTGAGCTAGTCGGGGGAGCGAGGGGTGGCCGGAGACGGCTGCTATGGCGAACGGCGGCGACGGTGGTGTTCGGCCATGTGAGAGAGAGAGCGAGGGAGAGGAGGGGGGATAAGGCCAGGGGATCGGGGCGGCACCGAGAAGAAGCGCCGCGGCGTCGCGCTGGCGGGGGGAGGCAGGCAGATGAGCTGGTGGCGTGGCGCTCCAGCCGTGCGCGCGCGCCGGCCACACGCCTGGCCGACTGGCGCCAGGAGGACGACGGCGGTGGTGGGCTGGGCTGGCTTGCTGGGCCGGCCAGCTGGCTGGGCCGCACAGGGAGGGGCCCAGGTAAGCTTCTCCCTTTTATTTTTTCCTGTTTTCTAATTTCTGACATTTGTTTTGATTTAAATAATATATTAAATCATTTATTTAACTTATGCCAAATTTTTCAGGGGCTAGATATATTATTCCAGAGCTCCTTTATAATTGGCATAATATTTGGACATATATTAATATATAAAGAAATATATTTCCAAAGCAAATATTTATGCATTAATTCCAAATGCCCAAAATAAATGTCCATGAGTCACTAAAAATATTGGTTTGATTTTTATCTCTGTCCAATATTTTCAGAAATCAACATGAGCATTTTCTTGGACCCTTTTGGAGAAATTTTTATTTGGGTCATTTTCAAAATGATTGTGAGGGTTTCACAGATCCCCATTTCAAGTTTCTGATGAAAGAGTAAACATGATGCAACACTCTAATGCATGACTAGCTAGGGTGTGACAACTCACCCCCACTCAAAAGAATCTCGTCCCGAGATTTGGGTTCCTCCGGGAAGAAGGCGGGGTACTCAAGTCGAAGACGATCCTCCCTTTCCCAGGTTGCTTCATCCTCAGAATGGTGCGACCATTGAACCTTGAGAAACTTGATATTATGACGTCGAGTGGTACGTTCGGCCTGATCGAGGATACGAATGGGGTACTCTCGATATGTAAGATTATCTTGGAGATCAAGCGTTTCGTGGTCCACTCCACGGATAGGATCCGAGAAGCAACGCCTGAGTTGAGAAACGTGGAAGACATCGTGGACCCTGGAGAGGTGCGGAGGTAGTTCCAACTGGTAGGCAACTTCTCCTCGTTTGGCGAGAATGCGAAAAGGTCCAATGTAACGAGGAGCCAATTTGCCTTTGATACCGAAACGATGGGTTCCCTTCAGAGGGGTGACCCGAAGATAAGCCTTCTCGTCAACCTCGAAAGTCATAGCCTTATGTTTTCGGTCATATTGACTCTTTTGACGAGATTGAGCTGTTTTCAATTTTTCGCGAACGATACGAACTTGTTCTTCTGCTTCCTGAATCATATCCGGGCCAAAGAATTGTCTTTCCCCGGTCTCTGACCAGTTAAGGGGTGTTCGACACCGTCGTCCATAGAGAACTTCAAAAGGGGCTTTACCCAAGCTAGATTGATAGCTGTTGTTATAAGCGAATTCGGCAAATGGAAGGCACTTCTCCCAATCCATTCCGAATGAGATAACCGAGGCTCGAAGCATGTCCTCTAGAATCTGGTTGACGCGTTCCACTTGACCGCTCGACTGAGGGTGGAAGGCGGTGCTAAAGGAGAGACGGGTTCCCATAGCATTTTGGAAAATTTCCCAAAATCGAGAGGTGAAAAGACTTCCTCGATCCGAGTTAATTTCCAAAGGAACACCATGGAGAGACACTATTCGGGAGATGTATAAGTCTGCCAGCTGACTAGCGGTTATACTCTCACGAACAGGTAAGAAATGGGCTACTTTGGAAAGACGATCGACCACGACGAAAATAGCATTATTCCCTCTCTTGGTCCTGGGAAAACCGGTAATGAAATCCATACCAATTTTATCCCATTTCCATTCAGGAATAGCTAGGGGTTGAAGGGTGCCAGCAGGCCGTTGATGCTCTGCTTTTACACGACGACAGACGTCGCAATTAGCAATATACTGAGCAATTTCTCTCTTCATCCTAGTCCACCAGAACCTCTGGCGTAGGTCCTGATACATCTTAGTACTACCGGGATGAATGGTGAGAGGAGATTCATGAGCCTCCTTAAGGATCAACTGCCGTAGATGCTGGTTCTTGGGAACCACTAGACGGTTCTCAAAGTACACAACACCATGATCATTGGTGGAGAAACAACTAGCACCTCCGCTAGCAATGTTCTCCTTGATCTTAGCTATTCCCTTATCTCGCTTCTGGGCAGCAACGATTTGATCCGTAAGAGTAGGTTTCGCCACCAAGGTGGAAAGAAATCCTTGAGGAACAATGTGAAGGTTAAGCTTCCGAAATTCCTCATGGAGAAGCGGTTGACTTTGTTGTAACACCAGATTGTTACAATAAGATTTACGACTTAGCGCATCAGCCATGACGTTGGCTTTCCCTGGGGTGTAGGTTATTCCTAAGTCGAAGTCTGTGATCAATTCAACCCAACGTCTTTGCCTGAGATTCAGATCCGGTTGGGTGAAAATGTACTTCAGACTTTGGTGATCAGTGAATATTTCGCAACGATTACCGAGGAGGTAATGTCGCCGGGTCTTAAGTGCATAGACTACAGCTGCAAGCTCTAGATCATGAGTAGGATAATTCTCCTCGTGTGGGTGCAATTGCCGTGAAGCATAGGCAATTACGTGTCGATCTTGCATGAGAATGCAACCCAGTCCTTGTCGCGAGGCGTCGCAGTAGATAACAAAGTCTTTGGAGAAGTCTGGCAGTACCAGTACGGGAGCAGAAGTCAGGCGTCTTTTCAGTTCCTGAAAGCTGTGCTCACATTGTGGAGTCCACTCGAACTTCTTATCTTTCTTGAGGAGTTCGGTTAGAGGTTTGGCAACTTTGGAGAAGTTCTCGACAAAGCGACGGCAATAGCTCGCTAAGCCTAGAAAACTCCGAACTTGCTTGACCGATTCAGGTGGAGTCCAGTTAAGGACGGCTTGAACTCGCTCAGGGTTAACAGCAATACCTCTACCAGATATTACATGACCCAGGTAGGTCACTTCTGACAACCAGAATTCACATTTAGAAAATTTGGCATAAAGGCGATGCTCTCGAAGTTTCTGCAACACTAGCCTTAGATGTTCGGCATGTTCTTCCTCGTTCTTGGAGTAGATGAGTATATCATCGAGGTAAACCACGACGAATTTATCCAAATACTCCATGAAGATTGAGTTCATTAACCGAGAAAAGGTGGCTGGAGCGTTGGTTAAACCGAAGGACATGACGGTGTACTCGTATTGGCCGTAACGAGTAACAAAGGCCGTTTTAGGGATGTCCCCGTTTCTGATTTTGATTTGATGGTAGCCCAACCTCAAATCCATCTTGGAGAAGACTGAGGATCCAGCGAGCTGATCATACAGGTCGTTGATCCTGGGAAGCGGATATTTGTTCTTGATTGTGACCAAATTGACAGGTCGGTAATCTACAACCATCCGGTCCGTACCATCCTTCTTCTTGACGAATAGGACGGGGCAAGCCCACGGAGATGAACTAGGTCAGATGAAACCCTTTTTCAAGGACTCATCGAGTTGTTTCTTAAGCTCGGCTAGTTCTAGGGGTGCCATCTTATAAGGTCTTCTAGCAATCGGAACGGTTCCTGGAATGAGGTCTATTACGAACTCAACATCCCTGTCAGGTGGAACACCTGGCAATTCCTCTGGAAAGACATCCGGGAAGTCACGGACTACCGGAACGTCCTCAAGGTCTGGCAAAGGGCTGGCGTTAAGAGAATATAATTGTCGCTTGGCTATTCGGGTCAAGACATTGACTATCTTCCCCGAAGGATGGGTGAGTTGAACAGTCCTAGAGAAGCAATCAATTTTGGCTTGATGAGCTGACATCCAGTCCATACCCAAAATGATATTAATATCTGAAGATTTAAGGGCTATCAAAGACGCGAGGAAAACAAGTCTGTCGACTTGGATTTCATTTCCATGGCCTACTCTAGAAGTTTGCCATTTGGATCCCGGAGTTTGAATTACCATAGAGGTTGGCATATCACCGAATGCGACGTTATGCAACCGAGCATAGTTTTCAGATATAAAAGAATGAGAGGCTCCTGTATCGAAAAGAACAGATGCCGGGTGGCAATTAACAAGAAGCGTACCGAGAACGACGTTGGGATCCTCTTGAGCTTCTTCGGCAGAGATACAGTTGACATGGCCACGTGAAGCGGTGACCGGCTTGGCGTGGAATATTTTTCCTGTCGGCTTGCCACGGCCAACAGCTTTAGCAGATTGATTGGGGTTGGTCTGGGGACACTCACGCATATAGTGGCCAGATTCCCCACACTTGAAACAAGTCACGGAACTGGTACGTGGAGGAGCATTGTTGGTTGGACCCCCATAGGGCTTGGCTGGAGCAGACTGTTGAACGGGGCGAGGCGCCTGGAAGGATGGCCTCGGTGTAAACCTGGGTGGCAGGGCGGTGTTGGGTACCCACACGCGGCGCTTCTGAGGACCAGCACCGGATGAGGAACCCATGTCACGGCCATGCTTGCGTGTTGCGTCATAGTCAGTCTGACCAGTTTCGGCACTGATGGCTTTGTTGACCAGTTTCTGAAAAGATGTGCACTCATGCAGACGGAGGTCGCGGCGAAGCTCAGGACTAAGGCCCTTACGGAACCTTGCTTGCTTCTTGGCGTCAGTAGAAACTTCCTCGGTTGCATATCGTGCGAGGTTACCAAACTCCCTGCTGTAAGCATCCACAGAAAGTCGGCCTTGGGTGAAACTGCAAAATTCTTCACGTTTACGGTCCATGAGACCCTCCGGAATGTGATGTTCACGGAAAGCCTCGCTGAATTCAGCCCAAGTAGTGACATGGCCCGCTGGGCGCATAGCTCCATAATTCTCCCACCATAGACTGGCGGGGCCTTCAAGATGATATGCAGCAAAGGTGACCTTGTCAGCCTCCGCTACCAGCGCGGAACGCAGTTTGTGAGAGATATTGCGAAGCCAGTCATCAGCGTCGAGAGGCTCGACGGAGTGGTGGAACGTAGGTGGATGCAATTTGATAAAATCACTGAGTGACACCACGTTAGTCCTCTGATGGTGTGTCGTGTTCTGTTCAATACGCTCTAACAAACGGTTGGTCTCCCACTTGTTTCTCTCAGCTTCCATCATAACCTCGGCTAGTGAAGGAGGATGAGGCAGATTTACATCCCTGGCTTCACTGCCTTCGGCCTGCTCTTGAGAAGCAGGGTTAGCGCGCGTGTTGACCATCCTAGGTAAACAAGACAATGATTTAGTCAGGATGATAAAATTCCGACATAGGATAGAATGTAAGGAATAACTCGAAATGCAAGATGATCATCCGTATGACATGGTAGATACAGAAACTGCTTCTTTATTCCATCGTCATACACACCATACAGGGTTTAGTACAAGACCAAACAAAGTACTATTACGGTGAAAAGAGGATTACATCTCATCGGAGACATTCCAAGCTCCTATACATTATTTTTCTACACCTCCGGAAGGAGTACAAACTAGGTCATATCCCACGAGTTACGCGGGACGATAGACGACACAGCTAGTGCGAACTAGTGATACTACCACTAACTCAGACCGATTCGTAGTAGTCCTCGTAGAAGTCACCTCCATAGCCTGGAAGCTCAACATGATCATCCGGAAACAGACGGTCTCGCGGAGCTTGTGGACCATAGGGGCTAGGATGAGGCCTTGGACCAACAGACGGTGGCCTGCGGGAACCGCGAGGTGGGGTGATGCCTCCTACATCACGCCAAACCATCACGTCTGGCAGAGCAGATCTCATAGGATAGAGATCGCGCATATCTGAACATCCAGCTTGCACCGCCGGTGCGAACCGAGTCAAAGTGGCCCAGTGGTCAGCACGGGTATTGAAGAGCTCTAACCTTAAGGCCCGATTTTCACGGTCCTTATCCTCGAGCATCTCAGCAGTGGTGCGAGTCCGTGAATCCTCCTGAGTGGGGTCAGCATAGATAGCCTGGAGATACCCTTGTGCTCCCGGAAGTGATCCTGGCATATACCGGAAATCAGAGTCCCGAAATAGACCAGACCTGACTCGCATAATGGTCATCATAGAGTAGGCGGCGTCCTGCACAGCCATCTCAATGGTAACCCCGAGTCCATAAGAGCAGTGAAGAGGCTCGGTGGATCCAGGATAAGATGGAAATATCCTGACAGTGCAGAGATACTGGCTTTGATTAAAGTCTCGGAATTGCTCTTCGACCGTGTACTCAGGATACCAGCGGTATCCAGCCTCAGTCATTACTCTGACCAACTTGGCAGTATGGCCGGGTACATCTAGGCATCGAGTCAGGCGAACCACTTGATTGAGGTCGCGAGTGGCCATCTGAAAGCACAATCATAATGCAAGGGCATTAGAATTTCTAGCAAAATTTCGGCAGCATAACAGCTGTAAATGCTCAAGAAGGATTTTGAGACATTTGACAAAGGATTACATACACACTCATCATCATCATAACAAGGTTCTGAATCCATTCTAACAACATAATGTGGTAGTAGAACTGAACTAGGCTTGTATCCATCAAACTTATAAGGTACTACTGATTAGTAACACGTGATCCTGATAGAGAGAATAGGTCCTAATTCCTTAACCCCTGGTGGAAGAATGGACTGACTCAGATCAGAATGTCATAAGATAAAGGAGTAAAAAGAGCCTTACGTTCCATCCCACAAACAATTCCCCTACATATAACTAAAGAATTTCTAGACTCAACATCGACCAGTTTGGCTTGGAGAACCTACAGGCAGTCCAGCTCTGATGCCAACGCTGTCAGGACCCCGACTCGATGTCACATCGATCTAGCTGGTAACACCTCATATCACTTTGCGGCCTCACGCACGGTATCCCCACGGGTGTCGTCTTACCTTTTCCCGGGACCGTTTGCGCCTTTTGGCTCACGTATATGATAGTGTCGCTAGCATCCATATGATAAAGAGCCCGGGCTGACATGACTAGTCGTAAACCCAAAGTGGCTCAGACTTACAGGGACAGGCATCCATGACCCAGCTTCGAACGTGTCGGTCATCAGCAAGTGGGTCCGGGCTGTAGCACTGGGCTAGCAGGACTCCGGTAAACCGGGCTGTAGCGGGCTAACAGGACTCCGGTACTCAAAGCGTGACATTTCCCAGAAGGGACAGACACAGGAACGAAGAAGGACACATGCCGGCCAGCCTAGGTGTTCCAGAGCAGTAGCAAGCTACCATGGCTCAGCGGTAACACTAGGAGACATTTCCCGGTAAGAGAGGCTACTAAAGATAAACAACTAGATAGTCAGATCCCACACATACCAAGCATTTCAATCATACACACAATATGCTCGATATGTGCAAATACAACGAAGCATCACAACATGACTCTACGACACAAGTACTTTATTTAAGGCTCAGAGAGCCATACATAACATACACAAAGGTACGGGTCTCACGACCCAACATACAAGTCATACAGTCATACAAACCAGCAGCGGAAGTAACTTGTCTGAGTACAGACAACTAGTAAAATAAAAGAGGCTTGGGAAGCCTAGCTATACTACAAGGTCCTTCACAAGCATCAGGGTCACCACCTGGGTCTTTTAGCCTACTCGTTGATGTCAACGTCTACATAGAACCCATCAGAAGGGGTTGCAGCGTCTTCTGTAAAAAATGTAAATTATAGCAACATGAGTACAAAGGTACTCAGCAAGACTTACATCAGATCCTACATACATGCTTAGTATCAAGAAGGGTTGGTGGAGTTATTGCAGCAAGCCAGCCTTGACTCTTGGCTAGACTATCCTACGATACTCCAACTTGAAATGGTTTTGCGCACACGAGTCCACACCAATTCAATACACTACCGAGGATCCGCCTCCGTCTTCCTACGGAAGAGCCATCCTCGGCACTCACACTTGTCTTGAGGCTTTTAACAGTTTCCATTTACTTGTCTATGAACTGTATAGGCAACCAAGTAGTCCTTTACCGCGGACGCGGCTATTCGAATAGATCATGTTAACCCTGCAGGGGTGTACTTCTTCATACACGCTCTCACCACTTACCGTCGTTTACACGACATGTACTCGGCAACCTTCAAGCGGAAGCCCAACGTGGGTGTCGGCCACGACCTACCTAATCACCTAAGCCTCCAGTCCAGGTTTATCGCCTATCCAGGTTCCATCCGCAGGGAGTCCGGCCGAGGTTTCCCATACGGCCCCGAACGATGTGAACAGGGTTCCCGAGATACCTAACGGGTATTCAGTACACCGTGCCACGTACCTACCGCATCACAGCCCACCCCTACGGTCAGCGCTGTCCACGGCCTCCAGTAGGCTACAAACACCAGAAACTACTTGCAACTCCTGGACGGAGAACTAGGGTGAATAAGAAGCCGAGAGGGTCCATTGGTTTCGGGCCCAATGCATGGTAGTAGCTGATTCTTAAATCACACATACAGATCTCAGTGCTTAAGGTCGGCTTCAATGAAACAACCCACCATGTACTCCTACATGGCCTCTCATCGATACCTTTACCAAATCGTGTTCACCACACCACTCTCATTACCGACATAAACATTTCACTCTAGCCCATCACCCAGATGAACCAGACCTGACACGACTCTAAGCATAGCAGGCATAGCAAGGTAGAAACAACACATACATATGGCTCAATCAACTCCTACACATGCTAGTGGGTTTCATCTAGTTACTGTGGCAATGACAGGTCATGCAGAGGAAATGGGTTCAACTACCGTAGCACACAGCAGTTTGAAACGCGTTGTCTTAATGCAGTAAAAGAGAGCAGGAGCGAGAACATGGGATTGTATCGATATGATCAAATGGTTGGTTGCTTGCCTGATGGTTCGATGCACTGATACGGTTCTTCGTTAGGGTAATCACGGTACTCCTCGGAGGCAGAACCTGTCGCAAAGGACACCGATACACAACCATCACCAAACAATGTGCAACAATATGATGCATGCATGAAACATGGCAATATGAGTGTGTTGGGCTAATGCAACTAAAACCAGAAGGGTTTGAGCAAATTTGAATCAAGGATTCAAATTTCAAATTCAAATATGGCCTTTTAAAGTGCTTTTCCTTGTTCTGCTTAAAACATCAATTTAACTTGTTTTATCATGCACGAAAATAGTACAGATGGATAGATTGGATTTTTCTGATCATTTTCATATATAATTTGTCCAATTTGGAGTTACAGAATAAAAGTTATGAATTTTTGAAGTTTAAATTATATTTTGGAATTTCCTGATTTAAATTAAATCCAGAAATTATAGTTATTGCGCCAGCATGACGTCATCATGACGTCAGTGGTCAACTGCGGCTGGCTGAGGTCAAACCTGACGTGTGGGGCCCACACGTCAGTGACAGGGGGGTTAAACAGGGTTAAATTAATCCTAATTACTAATTAGTGGCGCTGGGGCCCACTGGTCAGTGTCAGGGGGTTAACTAACAGTGGTTAGCGCTAATCCTAATTAGCTACAGGGCTGGGCCCACCTGTCAGGGACTCAGGGGGGTCCTGCCGTGGTCAAGGTGGGTCAAACCCACCGGCGACGTGACGCCGGCGAGGCCCGAGACGGCGGCGCGATGCGGGATCGCGCTACAGGGCACGGGCGAGGCCGTTCTTGGGCTCGTTGAAGAGCTCTTGCTCCCGCGCGTCGAACGGTGGTGGTGGCCGAGCCTGGGGTGGCCGGTACCGTCGATGGCAAGCTCGTGAGCGGCGGCCGGAGTTCGGGTGCGGTCGGAGTCGGCGTTGCAGGGTGTTTGGAGAGGCGTTGGTGCGTGCTGCGTGCTCCTAGTGAGGCGTGGAGCACGATAGTGTGCTCGGTTGGGCGCTACGGTGACCGTGGCCACGACGGCGACATCGCCGGCAGCGTGGAGCTCTCGGCCAAGGTGGGGCTAAGGCCTAGAGGTCGAAAGAGACCCGGGAAGAAGGGGGAAACGACTCGGGGGCTCACCGCGGTTGCAGTGGGCGTCAAAGCAGGCTCGGAGACGCGCTGGAGACGGCGAATTCGTCGGCGATGATGGTCGGAGCCCGAAGAGGGGAACGGCGACGTGGCGGCGATGCAGGGCTTCCGGAGGTCCGTGGAGCGGTGGGGAGGAAGAGGAGGTCGAGGCGGAGCCGCTGAGCTAGTCGGGGGATCGAGGGGTGGCCGGAGACGGCTGCTATGGCGAACGGCGGCGACGGTGGTGTTCGGCCGTGTGAGAGAGAGAGCAAGGGAGAGGAGGGGGGATAAGGCCAGGGGATCGGGGCGGCACCAAGAAGAAGCGCCGCGGCGTCGCGCTGGCGGGGGAAGGCAGGCAGACGAGCTGGTGGCGTGGCGCTCTGGCCGTGCGCGCGCGCCGGCCACACGCCTGGCCGACTGGCGCCAGGAGGACGACGGCGGTGGTGGGCTGGGCTGGCTTGCTGGGCCGGCCAGCTGGCTGGGCCGCACAGGGAGGGGCCCAGGTAAGCTTCTCCCTTTTATTTTTTTCTGTTTTCTAATTTCTGACATTTGTTTTGATTTAAATAATATATTAAATCATTTATTTAACTTATGCCAAATTTTTCAGGGGCTAGATATATTATTTCAGAGCTCCTTTATAATTGGCATAATATTTGGACATATATTAATATATAAAGAAATATATTTCCAAAGCAAATATTTATGCATTAATTCCAAATGCCCAAAATAAATGTCCATGAGTCACTAAAAATATTGGTTTGATTTTTATCTCTATCCAATATTTTCAGAAATCAACATGAGCATTTTCTTGGACCCTTTTGGAGAAATTTTTATTTGGGTCATTTTCAAAATGATTCTGAGGGTTTCACAGATCCCCATTTCAAGTTTCTGATGAAAGAGTAAACATGATGCAACACTCTAATGCATGACTAGCTAGGGTGTGACACACACCCCTTGATAGGCTTAAAGCCACCAGGGAAATCATTTGGGGGCTCTGGTCGTATCCGAACCATCGCTACACCTCTTGATATGCATAAGGGCACCAGGGAAATCACTTGGGGGCTTTGGTCGTATCCGAACCATAGCTACACCTCTTGATAGGCATAAGGCCACCATGGAAATCACTTGGGGGCTATGGGTTTGAACCATAGTTACACCTCTTGATCAGCATAAGGGCACCAGGGAAATCACTTGGGGGCTTGGTCGTATTCGAACCATAGCCACACCTCTTGATCGGCGCAATGCCATAATTATGACTACATGGGGGCTCTGGTCGTATCCGAACCATAGCTTAAACCCTCTTGATCATATAAATACATCATCATATATTACGTCATACATCATCATTACATCATCATAGCATGTATCATATGTGCATGGATATACCGGCTTATATGGCAGGAATCGGTTTTCAAACCGGGTCATATTATTCAAATCTTTAATAGCCAACATGGCTGGATTTTCTTATGGTTATCAAATAACCAGTATTATGATTAGGGTTTTCAAAATCGCTTTAGCACAATGACTATCATATTATCAATGGATATGATTTATTCTACAATTGAAGGACTAGTCCCGAGTCGCTGCAGGCTTACGACCCGACACTTGGGGGCTACATTGTTCAAGCTGGGATTACATAAACTACACAAGTCTCATGTCGCTGCAAGCATGCACCATGACACTTGGGGGCTAATGCAAAGTCATTTTTTGCTCACCTTATTGAAGACCCGACTCATCACATTGTAATGAGCCGGCCCTTGGGGGCTACCAATTGCCTATGTCAACAATTTAAAAGTACAGAGTTTTTTTTGAAGGGTCCACTGCTCAGTTGGTAAAGCACAAGGCTCTTAACCTTGTGGACGTGAATTCAAGCCCCATGATGGGGGTTACATCATATGATGTTATTTTCATTGAAGAATATATCAAAGTCCCAGCTCAATATTATCTTACTAAGCCGGCCCTTGGGGGCTACACGTTGCTGTTCAAGTCTACATGATCATATCTATAAAGTCCCTGCTCATTATTGCATAATGACCCGGCCCTTGGGGGCTATATTGGTTGAAGTTTTTATAAGCATAAGGCAATTTCAAGTACCAGGTTGCTGCAAGCATGACAACCCCGCACTTGGGGGCTACATATATGGAATGCTCAGTTTTGACTAGTGATTGAGATGAACAACCGGGATTTCTTCAAGCTTGTGACATTCATATTGAAGCAAGTCTTAAGCTGTTGCTATGCTACCTCCTTAAGACTTGGGGGCTACAAGTGATAGGCATATAAGAGGTATATTTTCAAGCTTGATGTTAACTACAACTATGACCCGGTGCCATCAATATTTGTAAACCGGCAATGATAAACCAGCAAGTTCTACATTCTTAAACCGGCTGAAGATCAAATGAGTATTTCAAAGGCCAATATTTTTGTTAAGCATTGGGAGATGAAGTCAAAGGATTTATTCTTCACAATATTTCTCTGTGACAAACCAATATCAGCAAATTGATAATGAAGCTGGCCTGTTGAACCGGATTTTATAGAAGGAAATGACAAGGATTTAAAGATGCTCAGGATCAGTTTAACATGGATAAATCCAAATTAAACCGGGGGCTAATGTCGGGGATATACCCCATGGTATGTCCCGGCTGGAGTTGTAAAACGGCTGGGACTTGGTAAACCGGCGGATGGTAAACCGGCGGAGAGTTAAAGACAGATAGTCAAGACAGATGGCTAAGACAGACGGTAAACCGGTAGACAATGCAAAACCGGCAGACAATGTTAAACCGGTAGACAATGTTAAACTGCCAAACAATGTTAAACCGACAGAAGTTAAGAAGCCTAGGAAGGGGAGTCAGAATAGTTAAGTCTTAAGTCCAAGTTGGACTCTACATGTAAGCCGCCTCTTCAACATATATAAGGAGGGGTAGGGCTCCCCAAAGGGGGACAATCAAGAAAGAAACAAACTTAGGGCTAGACACAAAGAGGAGAGTCGGTTTACGGTGACTCTCTCATGATGATAATGAGACCTAGCCTCAAATAGCATGTAGGGTTGTTACTGGATGATGTTTCCCGGGGCCCGAAGCTGTCTAAATCCCTGTCTTGTGTTGCATCTCTCGATTCCCCTCAACCCCTCTCAAGCTACCACATAGATGCGTTGGCCTCATGACTAAGTCCTTATGCTAGGACATTTGCCATGACAATTCCACGACACCGCACATGATTAAAACTGGAGCAAATAAATATCCTATGAGATATAAAAACTTACCGGATTGGCATGGCACTTTGCGCTGAGTCCGCAGTCCTCAGTAAGGGTAGGAGGTACGTCAACACCCTTGAATAGGACCTTCCAGACGTCCTTGTGTCGAAGAGCTTTCGCAGCGTCTGGTGCTCGGCCGGGTCGAACTGCCACAAGTTGAATACCCGTCGTTGACACGGGAGAATTCGGCGGAAGAGCATGACCTGGACCACGTTGACAAGCTTGATTTTCTTGCTAATCATGTTCTTGATGCAGGTCTGGAGTCCGGTCAGCTCTACCAGGGAACCCCAGGACAGGCCCTTCTCTTTCCAGGAGGTGAGCCGCATGGGGATTCCGGATCGAAATTCGGGGGCCACCACCCAGTTGGTGTTGCATGGCTCGGTGATGTAGAACCATCCCGATTGCCACCCCTTTATGGTCTCCACGTAGGAGCCTTCGAGCCAGGTGACGTTAGGTATTTTGCCCACCATGGCGACTCCGCACTCCGCTTGCTGGCCGACCACCACCTTTGGTTTAACATTGAAGGTCTTCAGCCACAGCCCGGAGTGGGGCCTGATGTGGAGGAAGGCCTCGCACGCGACGATAAACGCCGAGATGTTGAGGATAAAATTGGGGGCCAGATCATGAAAATCCAGCCCGTCGTAGAACATGAGCCCGCGGAAAAATGGGTGAAGGGGAAATCCCAGTCCGCGGACAAAGTGGGTAAGGAAAACTACCCTCTCATGGGGTGCGGGCATAGGGACGATCTGCCCCGCATCTGGTAGCCGATGCGCGATGTCCGCGGCCAGATATCCAGCTTCCCGTAGCTTTGCGATGTGCTCCTCCGTGACGGAGGAGACCATCCACTTGCCTCCCGCTCCGGACATGCTTGGAGTGGTTTGAGAAGAAAGACGCGAACTTGGGCGCTGGAGCTGGAGTGCGTGAGAATGGATAAGCAAGGAGGAAGAAGGCGTGGGTAAAAAGGGTGAATCTTTGTCCCTTTATAAGGGCGTAAGAAGCGATACGCCTCCCCACTTACCTGGTAAAATTGCTTATTCCCCGAACGCCATAATTGATGGCACGGTTGGGTTACCCATACCCGTATTGATGAGAATCCCGTGATAAGGGGACATGATCTCTGCTTTGACAAGACATGTCAAGAAAACTGCCTCGATATGTGCAGTGCTGGTTGAGAAAAACGGTTTGAATAATGACTGGGCCGCAGTATGATGTGATGTTGTCAAGCGTGTCAGCAGATTAGATTTGTCAAAATATTATTCTCTCTACGATGGTATGTGGAACTTGTTTTGCAGAGCCGGACACTGTCCTTGTGTCCAAAATCTTCCATGGAGTATTCGGAGGAAGAACCCGCCTTGCAATGCCGAAGACAAATCTGCGCGCCGGACTCATCATCATTGAAGCCTGGTTCAGGGGCTACTGAGGGAGTCCTCGATTAGGGGTCTCCGGACAGCCGGACTATATCCTTTGGCCGGACTATTGGACTATGAAGATACAAGATTGAAGACTTTGTCCCGTTTCCGGATGGGACTTTCCTTGGCGTGGAAGGCAAGCCTGGCAATACGGATATGTAGATCTCCTCCCTTGTAACCGACTCTGTGTAACCCTAGCCCCTTCCGGTGTCTATATAAACCGAAGGATTTAGTCCATAGGACGACAAACAATCATACCATAGGCTAGCTTCCAGGGTTTAGCCTCTACGATCTCGTGGTAGATCAACTCTTGTAATACTCATATCATCAAGATCAATCAAGCAGGACGTAGGGTATTACCTCCATCGAGAGGGCCCGAACCTGGGTAAACATCGTGTCCCCTGCCTCCTGTTACCATCCACCTTAGATGCATAGTTCGGGACCCCCTACCCGAGATCCGCCGGTTTTGACACCGATAAGTATCCCAAAACCACATGGGTTGAAGGGCCTCAAGTTGATCCATCCACTCTATCTGGCTTTAGTTGTGATACTCCACATTCTTCTGATGAGTCATTTGACTCCAACTATAAGCTATTCAAACATCGGAATGGTGAAGTATTTGTTAGATTTGTTGGTCCTAACTGCAGGAATGGCTCTCAAGTGAAGAAAATCTGGGTGCCTAAAACTGTCATTCAAAATCTTCAGGTGAATGTCATCATGACACCACAAAAGAAAAGGAACATCCCCAGGGTAAATTCTTCACCTGAACCAAAGTCGTCAAATGGACGGATGTCAACCCCGTACCAACACTTCAATGCAGGGAAACAAACAGTGATTTGATGAATATTTGCATTAATCTTCAAATCACTATGTGCACAAAACCGCTAAGAATTTCTCTGCATATTCTTATAAGTACTATACTCCTCCTATGAAGAGAAATGCATATTCTTCAATGCCTAAGTTCTCTATCAATGCTTTGCGCTACATTGCTTCTCAGCCGCCCATTCAAATGTGGGTGGTTAAGAAGAAGATCTAATCTCTTCTACAGGGTTAGGTCTTCAGACACAATAAAATAGTGATGAAATTGCTGAAGGCCTGACATAAATGCTTGTTAGGATGCAAGCTAATCATGATGAATGAAATTCTTCATTTCACACATCCCTATGCTGCTAGTTATATGCTTACTGATGAAATTACTGACGAAATTTACCATCATATTCTTCAATTGAAGTATATGAACTTGTAAGTGAAACTAATGCTTCTATAGGATGATACTCCAAAAGCTACTGAATGGGTTTTGGACAGTGGCTGCACCAATCACATGACTAGTGATAGGAATCTCCTCACCAATGCTCCCCTTACTCCGTCTCATCTGAAGCATATCATAAGCAAGGTATTGGGTATAGGTAAGGTTGCTATCTCAAAGGATCGACACATGGAAAAAGTGATGCTTCTTGAGTCCCTAGGATACAACCTAATGTCTGTCTCAATGCTTTGTGATCTTGATATGATTGTCATCTTTGGCAAATATAGATGCATTGTGCTAATGGAATCTGACAAGTCCAAATTATTCGAAGGCTTTAGGAGAGGTGATGTGTATATTGTAGATTTCTCTCTAGGTCCTCAACCAGCCACATGCCTACTAGCAAAAGCTTCAGAATGCTGGCTATGGCATCGAGGACTTGGACGTGTTGTCATGAGGAATTTGAGCACACTCGTCAAGAAGAAGCATATCATTGGCGTCGAGGACGTCAAATTCATGAAAGATCACCTTTGTGGTGCTTGTGAGGCTAGAAAGATGACCAGATCCAAGCGCTCCGCGAAGACAATCACGACCACCACTCATCCCTTTGAATTACTTCATATGGATATCTTTGGTCCCACTCATTATGCTACACTAACCAATGCAACATCCCTCTATGGATTCGTCATTGTTGATGATTATTCTCATACACCTGGGTGCATATCATTACCTTCAAGACTGAAGTGCAGGGCGTCTTCAAACGATTCGCTAACCGTACCATGATGAATTACGGCATCAAGATCAAGCATATCAGAAGCGACAACAGCACCGAGTTCAAGAACACATGCCTTGATGACTATCTTGATTAACTTGGTATCACTCATGAGCTATTTGCTCCGTATACTCCTCAGCGGAATGGAATTGCTGAGCGCAAGAACAGGACACTCATTGAGATGGCCCGCACTATGTTTGATGAATACAAGACACCTCGTTGATGGTGGCCTAAAGAAATTGATACTGCTTGTCACATCATCAATCGGGTATATCTTCACAAATTCCTCAAGAAGACTTCATATGAGCTCCTCACTAACAAAAAGCCAAATGTAAGTTATTTCAAAGTCTTCGATGCTAAATGCTGGATTAGAGATCCACATCACAATTCCAAATTTGCACAGAAAGCACATGACGGTTTTATGATTGGTTACGGAAGGACTCGCATGCCTACAGAGTCTTCAACACCTATCACAACAAGGTTGTTGAAACTATAGATGTGTGGTTCGATGAAACTAATAACGGCTCGCAAAGAGAGCACCTGCCTCCTGTGCTAGATGAAATGCCTCCTGAGGAATCTATCAAGCTGATGGGCACTGGTGAAATAGTGCCCGGTGAAGAAATAGCTGAAGAAGAAGTGATCATTCCTCATCCTGAAGAAACTGATGCTCCTGAAGAAAATGACTCTGAGGAAAATGCTCAACGTCAACAAGGCCCTCGTCCAGCTCATCCACGAGTGGCGAATGAAGTGCAGATTGAGAAGATCCTTGACAACATCAATGCACCTGGTCCCATCACTTGCTCAAGATATTCACATCTAGTGAACTTTTGTGGGCATTATGCATTTGTCTCTATCACAGAGCCCACTAAAGTTGATGACGCATTGCTGGAGCTTGAGTGGATTCAAGCCATGCAAGAAGAATTGCAACAATTCGAGCTCAACAATGTGTGGGAGCTTGTGAATCATCTTGATCCACACAAGCACAATATCATCAGCACCAAGTGGATCTATAGCAAGAAGCAAGACGAAAATGTTCAAGTGGTAAGAAATAAGGCCCGTCTTGTAGCACAAGGCTACACATAGGTTGAGGGTATTGAGTTTGGTGAAACTTTTGCACCTGTTGCTAGGATTGGAGCTATTCATATATTACTTGCATATGCTAACCATCACAATATCCTCTTATATAAAATGGATGTGAAAAGTGCATTCCTCAATGGTAAGCTCGAGGAAGAAGTTTATGTTGCTCAACCACCAGGTTTTGAGGATCCAAAGCATCCGAGCAAAGTCTTCAGACTGAACAAGGCTCTCTATGGCCTCAAGCAAAACCCACGGGCTTGGTATGATACACTGAAGGAATTCCCGAAGAAAAATGCTTTCAAACCCAGTTCATTTGATCCTACTCTTTTCACTAAATCTTATGATGGTGCATTGTTCATATGCCAAATATATGTTGATGATATTATCTTTGGTTGCACTAACTGAAGGAAATATGCCCTAGAGGCAATAATAAAGTTGTTATTTATATTTCCTAATAACATGATAAAAGTTTATTATTCATGCTAGAATTGTATTAACTGGAAACTTAGTACATGTGTGAATACATAGACAAACAAAGTGTCACTAGTATGCCTCTACTTGACTAGCTCGTTGAATCAATGATAGTTATGTTTCCTGACCATAGACATGAGTTGTCATTTGATTAATGGGATCACATCATTAGAGAATGATGTGATTGACTTGACCCATTTGTTAGCTTAGCACGATGATCGTTTAGTATGTTGCTATTGCTTTCTCCATAATTTATACATGTTCCTATGACTATGAGAACATGCAACTCCCGAATACCGGAGGAACACTTTGTGTGCTACCAAACGTCACAACGTAACTGGGTGATTATAAAGGTGCTCTACAGGTGTCTCTGATGGTGTTTGTTTAGTTGGCATAGATCGAGATTAGGATTTATCACTCCGATTGTCAGAGAGGTATCTCTGGGCCCTCTTGGTAATCCACATCAATATAAGCCTTGCAAGCAATGTGACTAATGAGTTAGTTGAGGGATGATGCATTACGAAACGAGTAAAGAGACTTGACGGTAACGAGATTGAACTAAGTATTAAGATACCGACGATCGAATCTCGGGCAAGTAACATACCAATGACAAAGGGAACAACGTATATCATTATGCGGTTTGACCGATAAAGATCTTCTTAGAATATGTGGGAGCCAATATGAACATATAGGTTCCTCTATTGGTTATTGACCGGAGACGTGTCTCGGTCATGTCTACATAGTTCTCGAACCCGTAGGGTCCGCACGCTTAACGTTCGGTGACGATCGGTATTATGAGTTTATGTGTTTTGATGTACCAAAGGTAGTTCGGAGTCCCGGATTTGATCACGGACATGACTAGGAGTCTCGAAATGGTCGAGACATAAAGATCGATATATTGGAAGCCTATGTTTGGACATCGGAATGGTTCCGGATGAGTTCGGGCATTTTCCAGAGTACCGGAAGCTTACCGAAACCCCCCGGGGAGTATATGGGCCTTATTGGGCCTTATTGGAAGAGAGGAGAGGAAAGTAACAGGTGGGAAGCGTGCCCCCTAGCCCAATCCAAATTGGGTGGGGGCCGCCCCCCCTTTCCTTTCCCCTCTCCTTCCCTTCCTTCTCTCCTACTACTACTACTTGGAAGGGGGGAATCCTACTCCCGGCGGGAGTAGGACTCCCCTAGAGTGCGCCATAGAGGGCCGGCCCTCCCCCCTCCTCCACTCCTTTATATACAGGGAAGGGGGCACCCCATAGACACACAAGTTGATCATTGACCCCTTAGCCGTGTGCGGTGCCCCCCTCCACCATAATCCACGTCGGTCATATCATTGTAGTGCTTAGGCAAAGACCTGCGACGGTAGCATCATCATCACCATCATCACGCCGTCATGCTGACGAAGCTCTCCCTCGACACTCGGCTGGATCGGGAGTTCGTGGGACGTCACCAAGCCGAACGTGTGCAGATCACGGAGGTGTCGTACTTTCGGTACTAGGATCGGTTGATCGTGAAGACGTACGACTACATCAACCGCGTTCTCATAATGCTTCCGCTTACGGTCTATGAGGGTACGTGGACAACACTCTTCCCGTCTCGTTGCTATGCATCACCATGATCTTGCATGTGCGTATGCTTTTTTTTGAAATTACTATGTTCCCCAATAGTGGCAACCGAGCCAGGTTTATCACTACTAGGGAAAAGCCTAGCAGCAGCGTGGGTTTTGGGCCTATTAGCAGCGCGGGGGCCGGCGCTACTAATAAGGCGCTACAGCTAACGTATAGCAGTAGCGCGGGCGCACCCGCGCTACTACTACGTCCGTTAGTAGTAGCGTGGGTAAAAACCCGCGCTACTACTAACCCGCGGAATTTTTTTTCGAATTTTTTGCCCGAATTTTCAAATTTCTGAATTATTTTAACCTCTAATCTCTAATCACCCTCATCGCTGCTCAGTTTAATCTCTAATCACCCCTCATCATTCCAAATCATCTAACTTCCCGGACGGTCATCCATCCTCTCACTACTCCAGCCTGAGCACACTTAACTTCCGGGTTCTATTCTCCCTCGATTCCAAGTCTGCACATGTTGTTTTCCTGACAATAGTAAGATGTCAATCCTATTAACCCTCGGGAGTTTAGCTTGAGCATGAAGTCACACATTTCGTTGTTTGAGTTTAAAACTATTGTTCTAAACCACAATAATTATTTAGTAACACTAATATTTCTTGAATAAGGAGTTTGACCACATTTTGACCAAAGTTTGACCACAGTTTGACCAGATTTGACCAAAATTCCAAAAAACTAAAATAATTATTTAGTAACACTAATATTCTTGAATAATTATTTAGTAACACTAATACGTCTTGAATAAGTAGTTTGACTACAGTTTGACCAGATTTGACTAAAATTAAAAAAACTGAAATTTGAGCATAACTTTTTTTCCTTTTAGAATTTGAGGATTCTAAAAATTTGCAAACAGGCCGTAGGCCGTCTCCATCGTATGCGGATTTTCGTGCTGAACATTTTGATATATTATACGTTTTATCTGACATCGTATGCAAAAGTTATAGCCGTTTTACATTTTCCCTACACTTTTTGTAAAACATGTCCAAATTTAAGTTTTTAAATTTTCCTAACTAGTAGATGTAAGAACATAACTACATCTCGAAGGATTTTAATTTTTGAAACATTTTGATATATTATATGTTTTTTTCTAACATCATATGCAAAAGTTATAGCCGTTTTACATTTTCCCTACACTTTTTGCAAAACATGTCCAAATTTAAGTTTTTAAATTTTCCTAACTAGTAGATGTAGTAACATAACTACATCTCGAAGGATTTTAATTTTTGAAGTTTTTATCATTTTCTTTTGCTTTTTACAAAACCGAAAAGGCGATCCCCCGGGGGGGGGGGGTAGAGTTTCAAAATGGGAGCTTTAGTAGTAGCGAGGGATTTTACCCCTCGCTACTACTATGGCATGTCCCAGAGGGGCACGGTTGAGACCTCTTAGTAGTAGCGAGGGGTAAAAACTTAGTAGTAGCGCGGTTTTATAACCCTCGCTACTACTATGG